>NC_058410.1:18128000-18261132 GCF_002201575.2 Neomonachus schauinslandi | reverse complement strand
GAAGGAAGGAAGGAAGGAAGGAAGGAAGGAAGGAAGGAAGGAAGGAAAGAGAAGAAAAGAAAGAAAAAGAGAAATTTCTGATTATCAGCAATTTATTCCCATAAGGGGATATCCCGCCCCCCCCCAAAGTGGGAGGAGGGTATAATCTTGGTTGAATGTGAAAAAGGAGGAGCATTCTAAAACCCATGACATAATAGTGGGATGGAAATGAATTAAATTGGAATGAGCCCTGAAAAAGGGTCATTTCCCTTATCTGTGGTATAGCTCTTAGGAGGTGTTCTCATTCACCAGCCAACTTTGTGCAGCTTAGGCTCTCTCATCTTCATATCCTTACCTCCATATCCTGGAGAGGGAGAAGCAGGTGATGTAAGTACAGAGGGCATCAGTGATGGTCAATATTTTTCTCTAAATGCCACCTCCTCCTAGGCCTATGGCAGGGAGAGATACCATTTAAAGTTGACATAGCAGTTCCTCTTGCCATTTGAATCATGACCTTCCAACCCAGGAGCTGGCCCAGATCTATAGGATTTATCAAAAAGACTTTAATATTGCAGAATGGCAGTACTCACCAATCATTCCTTCACCATCTCCCTCCTCCTCTTTATCCTCATTATTAGAACCATCATTATTTTAAGCCACTCAGTTGCCCCGGGAGCTGTAAGGTGCCCCTAGTGATAATTCTCCATGGCACAGATATATATATAACCTTTCTCTATTCATTTGGCCTAACCTTCCCCCCAAAGGAAATTTACAAATGTCTTTTATTCTTCAGGGCTTTTGCACTAAAAGGCTTTTGCAATCCATTTTCTTACCTAAGAGTTGTAAATAAACAAAACAAAAAGTTTTATTTATTGAAAAGTTGACCTCCTGCCCACTTACAGTACCTAGGGGACAAATGTTTGCGAATGATAAATATTGTAGGAATTGTTTTACAGGTGTTGGGAAATGCTTACATTCTTTTTAGAACTCGAAAACTAGAAACTAGAAAGACCCTTAGTTATTCCCACTGCCCAACACCCTAGTCCCACAAATAAAGAAGAGGAATTTCAGAGAGCTTAAGCTTGTTGGCCCAAAACCTGAGAAGCCCACAGTCTAACAGAGGCTTTGCTAGATCATTGATTTACCTCTCTCTTATTCCCTGAGAGTCCTTGAGCAGTTTACCTAGGTCTTCCCCATACCTTGGTTTTCTCAGCTCTGTGTTCAGAGGGAAGATACTGAAGTCTCCAGTTGTAAGGATTAAGTGAGATCATATTCGGAAAATGCTTAGCAGCGTTCCTAGCACATTTTAGTTACTGGGTGCTGTTCTTTCATGAACAGGAATGATCCTTCAGGTTGGAATGGAAGGTGGTAATAGTAACAGAATTATCATCATTCTTATGCCACAAAGAGAGCATCAATCTCTAAGACCCCATCTCTTTTCTTGCTACACATCTCTTGATCTGAGGGGGAAGGGAGTCTGTTTTTAAAGAGCACCACCCTGAAGAAAGGCTTTTCCTCTAGCAGTTGGGACTTCCATTCCAGGGTCTAGAGATGAGGAAAGTGTGTTGTGAATTTAGACAATCCCTGCTGGAAAGTGTTGCCAGAAATAAACAAGCTGTCAGGAGCAAATGATTCATTTCTCATCTACTCAGATGACATCTGGTTTAAGTGTGATAAATACATGCTTGTTTAAATCATATGGTGATGGTGATGCTATCTGACAGAAATGTTTGCAAATATTTGGGGAATCCCCTAAGTGCTCGCTACCAAAAGAGTGAGCTTATTTAAAAGGAGAAAAAGGCATAAACCTCAGTCTATCAAATCAATGCTTGCTTTAACCTCCTAAGGCTATGAGATTTGCAGCTACACTTGCCACACTGTTTGAAGATTTAGAAGTGGCTATTTTGACATTAAATGTGGATGCCACTAGCAACATGCTGATGTGTAACTAGTGCTCAGTGGTCATTTGGACATTTAGGAAACAGCCTGTGAATAAAAGAAATGTCAAGCGTACCGACGTGTTTGAATGGACTTCCGTACCTTTCATGGTTTGGTTACTGTTTTCATTTACCTTTGCAGCTATTCATTTAATAGTGTTTAGTGGGTTGTATTATGCCAAACACAGAAGAGCCTAGAAGGAAATGAAGATATGTGCCAGCCAGGGGACTTCACGTGCCCCTAGGGAAATAATCAGTCTTAGCATAATGCTTGATTATTCAGATTCATAATGGAAAGACATGGCATGGCCTGCAAAGTCTCTGTGTGCGCAGCATTATCAGTCATTCTGGATTGTTCTTGCTAAGCCAATTGCTTGCCATCTTAAATAACCTGAGAATTAGCAGTATTTAACTGAAATATATTGATAGTCCTTTATATGGAGAGGATTTAAATTATATACAGAAATTCTAAAATATCTGAATATCGAAAATGAAGGCTTATGCATAATGCATAACAATTGCTCAGTGAGTGAGGAATAAACATTTACATGGAGAAAATCATGTGAAACATGTGTCAAAGCATAAACAATGTGTGCTTGATATATAGCCCATTTAATAATATTTTTATGCAAAGAAGAGAGAACAAATGTCTCTTTTTATGCATGACACCAATAGCTACTGTTTGTATAGCACATCGCAGTTCTTAAAGTACTTTCCATGAGTTAAATCATATGAGATAATAATCTTACTTTAATCCAGGTAATTCATTAGATGTTTCAATAATATCATTGACATTTCAAATATACAGCTGTTTTCCTGAAACATCAATAAACAAAACCAATTTTATGAACTATTTACATGAAGTCAGCCTCAAATATTTCAAAATAATTGATTTTTACATATTAAGTCCATCATCTCCATCGTTATGTTTTCAAGTTCTTTGTTTCTAATTTGTATTCGGAAAGATAAAGAGGTTTATCAACGGCATTACAGTAAACATTTTATGGTGTGACCAAAAAATACCGGTTTGTATTTATCATAAATTACAACTTGTCAAAGCCCATCCTGAAGAATGAATGGCGACAGAGTAAGTGCACAATGAGGAGAAGTCATCTCTGCCCCCTGAGAATGAGCGTCAGTTATTGGGGAGAGGTCTGGTGATCTCAGGTTTGAAGAGAGTCTTGGAATACCTTCAGCAGACTAGATTTTATGAAAATACAAAATGCAGAAAAGTACACATAAATACGTATGTGTATATACATGTATGTGTGTGAAAATATGTTTACATTCATATATATGTGTATGAGTTTACAAAATAGAAGAGGTACCTGAAGCTAATGAATACTTATCTTGAGAACAGGGTAAATGAGGTAGGGTGGATGAAAAAGATCTTTTGTTTTTTATTCCTTATACAACTGTATTATTTCAGTTGTTTGCAATGATAATGTCTTCATTGTTTACTTATGTGAAAATAGATAGGTAGGTAGGTAGGTAGATAGCAAGAAAGCCTAAATGCACAATACCAAGAATAAAAAGTGGGGACACCTGGGTGGCTCAGTCATTTAAGTGTCTGCCTTCGGCTCAGGTGGTGATCCCAAGGTCCTGAGATCAATTCCCGCATCGGGCTCCTTGCTCAGCGGGGAGCCTGCTTCTCGCTCTGCTTGAAGCTCCCTCTGTGTGCTCATTCTCTCTCTCTCTCTCTCTCAAATAAATAAATAAAATTTAAAAAAAAAGAATAAAAAGTGGACTGACCTGGTCATCTCTGTCTTTTTTGTTTGTTGTGTTGTAAAGGAACTTTCTGGTTTTTCCCTCAAGCGGGTGTGGTACTGAGTGTCTCGGGCTGAATTATGGCTCCCTTTGGCTTTATCTCATTTGATATATTTTTGTCCACGGTGCATTGTTACTTGTTGAACATCTGGCTTTTGAGGGGAGAGAGAGGCTCTAATTTGTAGTATTTACTGATTTCCATTGTGCAAATACTCTCAAGGTGGCCCATTTTAAACTACCAATTTGACATCAGTGTCTACACAGTCCCTGGAAATTGTTAATTGACTGTGTCCCAGCGGCTCAAATTGTGGCATCTTTTCCAAAGGGATGTTCCCTTGGATTGGGTATTAGATTTCTCGGGAAACCCTTTGCTCTGGTAGGGGGGGGCGGGGGTGGCAGGGGGTGGCTAATGACAGGAAGGCCAGGAAGACTTGCTGAAGCAAACAACTTGAGTGCAACTGAAGGCCTCCGACTGAGTCTTGCTGAGCCTGCCACCAGACTGAAGTGGCAGCTACTGGTCTTCTCACAGGGGCAAGGGGCCTATGTCCAACCCAACATGGCTGACACAGAAGCAGGTCTAGTTGGCCTCTTCAAATTCTTCATTTATAAATGGAAATAATTCATAGGATGTCTCAGAACTACATACCATTTAGAAAAGAAAGTGTTATTTAAATAAATGCACCCAATGTTTTCTTCTTCAAAGCCACACTTCTCAGGGCTGTCTAACTTTGTCCAAATGGCATGTTGTTTGTATGATTCCTACAGCTTCGCGCAATTATTCTGCTCAGCGCTGAAATAATCAGTCAATTTTAGAGACAAAAGGGCAGTCCTCTGTACCTCCAAGAGGCTTCCTTTTAAGACACAGCTTACAGTAAAAACCTAGGTAGCCTAACCATATGCTTGGGGCTGACTCGGTCAAGGACAACTACATTGATGAAGGGATTTTGACTTAATTAAGATGAGGCCTCTCTCAAGCGACCACCTGCAAATCAACAGAGAGGAGCCTGCGGCTAGTTCTTAACCTTCCTGCTTCAACCCAGCAGAAGCTGTTGGAGACAGAATGGTGTTTGAGGCTATAGGCAAAGTTGGATTCAAATGACGAGAACATTTTGCCCTGTCCCAACCAAAGACTTTCTTCAGCCATCGATGAGAAGGGAATGCTTGCTCATTTGTGAGGCAGAACCATCGTAAATGGGAATTGTGTGTACCATCAGGGAAGCAGCTGCTCGATTTTACGAATTAGACGTGTTGATCCCAGCTGGGGGTCATTTAGGGGGATGCAAAATGCATTGACACAGTCTGCTCGGGACGGTTTAGATTCTCTGTGAGGCCGGCTTCCCCCAGTATCCCACAGTAAACTTGGAAGGAGTCCTGGGGCTCGGTCCACTGTCTTTACAGCTACCTGGGGAGGCAAACATGAGAAAGAAGTGTTTGATTTGAGGATTACAGACCTAAGAGTGTCTGTAAGAAAGGTAGCCTGAAGAATGTCTTCATCTCAGTTTGCTTTTGTTGCTTGCTGAGCATGTTCGCTCCATGGGAAGATTAGACGTTTCTTGTTTGTTTGGAGGAAGCATTACAGAAAACCCAAAGCCCTCAGCCTCCTACAGCTGCTGCGCTGGCTAGGCGAGAGCCCAAGGGCCCTGCCCTGAACTAAAGGTCTTCATTAAAATTTCCTTTTTTCTCTCCTTCTAATCTACCCTGAACTAAGCGGATGGTTGGTTTATTATGTAGCTGTATTTCTTTTATTCTTTGATTTGTGGATTTCTTTGGGTGGAAGGGGCGGTCTATACTCTCTAGCTTTTTAAGCGGTGATTTATAGGAAGCGTGCTGGCCGGCCCAAATACCACCCCAGGCAGTGCTCAGAAGGGATCACCGAACTTGAGCCGCTATTAGATCAAAGCATAAACCAAAACAGAGAGACTGGCTGGGGCTGAAACGCTGGCCCTTCTGCGTGCGGGTTCCAACCACACATGGATTGTCCTTCCTGCCTGGGAGAATCATTTCCAAAGTCAAGTGCCTTTCACTGAAGAAATGTCAGCATTGTGATCAAAAGCTCCTGGCGCCTTGCTAAGAGTGCTACTGCGAGGATACAGTGCGTCCGCCTGGGTGTTGCCTAAATCAGGCAAGTAGCACTCTGCTTGCATTGAATTTTGTGGTCGCTTACTTTTATGTTGTTTGAACTTTGAAGATGCCTATGGTTTTCCAAGTCTTCTATTAGCACCTCTGCTGAGTAAATTTCTGTCTGTACCTCTAGTTCTCATTTTTGCATAACACCCTGCAGGATGCAAGTGGTATAGCTAATATAAGTCCTTACCTATATGAAGTCATGGGAAGGGATGTTTCTAAATACTTGTTTCGTGTGTAATTAAGAATTCCAGTGAATGGAGGTTGTTGGACGCCACCTTGTGCATCACCATATACACTATGTATAAGCTATGTGAACTCCTGAAGACACAGTACTTTCTCCCACGTGAAATATTGGCAGGATTGCAGGTTAGTTACGGCTATGATAACAGAGCTTCTACTGTACCGGGTAATGTGATAAGATGTTTTATACATTCATTTTTGAACCTCCTAAAGTAGCTTAAAAGCTAAGTAGTATTTCTACATTTTACGATGTGAATGAAGGTAAAGTCATTTGTCCAGGATCAAACACCTACCAGGTAGCAAAGCTGCAATTTGAACCTGGATCTCCCGGCCACCAAGAACTCCCTCTCTCTCCATGACTCAATGCGGCCTTAGGGAAAATGAGCAAGTGCTAGAGAGTGGCGCACCATAAATATGGTGAAACACCACTTTGGAGAGGTGACTTCTAATAGCACACTCAATCTACCTAGATAACTGCTGGCTTATTCAGAGTTAAATAAATCCTTTTAATGGAATAAGATGCTCAAGGGAGATAGGATTAACATATAAGATGCTTATCATTCATTTCCCACATTTCAAACAGAAGGGAGAGGTGTTTTGATAAGGGAATTGAACAACAGAGTAACTTCACTATTGCTTCTAAGAATATCTTAGAAAAATAGTGAGAAAAAGTTTGATGTTATAAAACTTCCCCATCAAAGATTGAAAGTCATTATTTCTTTCACGGATCCTTTTGTTAAATTCTTTTTCTTTGTGGAGTGGTTGATTGGGATCATTTCCCCTAAATATAGAAAGTATTTACACCTATAGCAGTTTTTTCAAGGATGAGGGCAAGAATGTCCATTCAGGGTGCCTGGGTGGCTCAGTCGGTTCAGCATCTGCCTTCGGCTCAGGTCATGATCTCTGGGTCCTGGGATCGAGCCCCAAGTCAGGCTCCCCGCTCAGCGGGGTGTCTGCTTCTCCCTCTGCCCCTCCCCGCCTCCTGTGCGCTCTCTCTGTCTCTCTCAAATGAATAAAGAAAATCTACTGACAAAGGAGGATCCAAGTTAAAGACAAACGACTCTTCAGTGCCATCAGAATATGGTATTCTTCCCTCTTTTCTGTTTTCTTTATTTCTTAAATTTGGTCTTCAGGAAGTAAAGATTTCATGCTTTAAGTGGCTTGGCTACCAGAAATAGTCCAATAAAAGATTGTCTAGGAAATTTTTGAAACTAAGGAATGCAGTGGAGTTACAAACAAGACAATCTGGGGGCCCAGCACACACAGGTTCATGCACACATGCATCCCACGACACTCATAGCCACCACACACACACATACATGCAGACATACAGGTGTGCATGCACGTGCACCCACACATACACCCCTACCCACCACACACATGCGCACACAAGCCAGTTAAAGTAAATGTGCAGCGAACATAACCAGAGCTAACATTTATTGAGTGGCTAAAGTGGGCCTTCCATTGTGCTAAGCACTTACCTCCCCCCTCCACCGCGTTCTTTCTCATGAGGAAGGTGCTGTGATTACCATCATTTTGCTGATGAGGAATTGAGCTCAGAAAAGTACAGTAGAAAGGAAAGAAGGAATGCATGGTTCTCTGAACTGCACTGAAAACCACGTATGTAATCTAAAAACACATGAACATTTCAGCTTAAATCTCTTATTTTGGCAATTTTTTTCTTTCTACATAGAGCTATGCAGAACTCTACTCAGCAAATTGTGATGCAAATGCAAATGCTTAGAATAAGCTTTCAGGACCCTGTTCCCCAGACTTAATTCAGGCTTCAGCCCTGACTACTCAGATGACTCCTTTGTCTCCTGAAAAGCTGACCCACCTCTGTGTGTCTCTATCTCTCTGCCATTCACCGCACTGCTATGGGAGCTCTTCCCAAAACTCAGACCTAATCACGGTCACTACCTTGCTAAAAAAAATTCTGCAAGGAGGCGGTGTATCCTCAAACCTTGAGCTTGACTTTAAAGACCTTTCGCCACTGAATAACCACATGCGTAATAAACATGATCCCAACGCTGGATCTTTTCTCTCTCCTTTCCCTTTCCTTATCTATATCTGGAAAATTCCTCTTTCATTCAAGACCTGGTTCACACGTCACCTCTTTGGCAGTGCCCTGCCCAGCTCCTCTGCCCATGTGCTTTATTTCAGCCTTTAATGTTATGTGATGACTGTTTATTTACATCTCTGTTCGTTAGACTTTTCAGCTACTTGAGAGCAAGGTGCCATTTACCCACCTTGGTTTCCCAGGCAATTAGCACAGTGAAAGTACACTTTTCCAAATGATCCAGTGAACGGATGAATGTCTGCACCCCGTTACGGTCTCATTTCTCTCCAGCACTTGCCGTACAGCTGTGTGTAGTAGGTTGACAGTAGGTGCACTTTTACCTCAAGATTGTTTTCAGGCTCCCTGCACCTGGCCAGGTAGTTCTTTCAAAACACCGTATATTTGTTCTTGCTATTTTCCCCTCAAAATGTTCTTTTTAAAATTTGTTCATCTCGGGGCGCCTGGGTGGCTCAGTCGGTTAAGCCTCTGCCTTTGGCTCGGGTCATGATCCCAGAGTCCTGGGATCGAGCCCCGCATCCGGCTCGCTGCTCAGCGAGGAGCCTGCTTCTTCTCCCTCTGCCTGCCACTCCCCCCTGCTTGTGCTCGCTCACTCTGTCAAATAAATAAATAAAATCTTTAAAAAAATGAAAATCAAAAAAATAAAAATAAATAAAATTTGTTCATCTCTGAATGAAGCTATTCGTGAGGCAGTGTTTCACAGGAGTTCAGGACATGGGCAGAGGGTCAAGGGCTCGTGCTCTGGGCCCGGCCACACATGACTCTGTGGTAGGGGCAAGTAGCTTGTGACAACTTCTCTAGCTGTCAGGGTGATAGGGAATCTTGCCCAAATCATGTGGAGGAGGAGACAGCACTTGCCTCATTCACCCAGGTCATTAAGGAAGGCCTCAGAGAGCTCAGTGCCAGCCCAACTATGTCCTCTTTGGTTGCTATTAAAATATTAATCACATTATTTTTTTTAAGATTTATTTATTTGAGAGAGAAAGAGCAAGCAAGCATGGGGGTGAGAGGGGCAGAGGGAGAGGGAGAGGGAGAATCTCAAGCAGACTCCCCACTGAGCATGGAGCCCAATGTGGGGCTCAGTCTCACAACCCTGAGATCATGACCTGAGCCAAAATCAAGAGTCGGACACTCAACCAACTGAGCCACCCAGGCACCCCTAAAATATTAATCATATTCTTGAATAGTATTCTCCCATAAACTGTGTCCATCTTACCTGCAAATGTATCCAGATAATTTTTAATCTATGTACACAAGAAGAGGAAAAATGGCTTCTTCAGTCCTTTTGGGAAACAGATATGTCATAAATTACAAAGAAATTAGGGAGAATGAAAATCCTTGCTGATGTTATGATAATATACCTTATCTTCCTCTCATATCTCTAAAATATAAAAATATTTAAAAATTACTTGTTTGTCAAGCCAGACTTGAAAATCAGGACTAGTGAATGTACGGACTGATATGAGCTCTGAGTTTGGCCAAATAACAAGTCGGTAGGCTTTCCTAAATTGATTTAACCCACTTTTCACACATATGATTAGAAAACTGCTTAGGATGGAGCACTGGGTGTTATGCACAAACAATGAATCATGGAACACTACATCAAAAACTAATGATGTAATGCATGGTGATTAACATAACAATAAAAAATTTACAAAAATAAAGAAAAGAAAACTGCTTAGGATGTGATTTATTTTAAATAAAACTAGCACCTAGCATTTGGAGGTGCCCAAATATTGATTCTCCTTCCTCTGCAAATCATTTATAAAGTTAACTAGAAACTGTGAATTTAGATGCCTCCAAATTTACACTCCTGAGCAGCTGGTTATCAGGCAAGGACTCCAAGACAGCCCACCTGGAGAAGAGGCTGGGCTGTACCCTGGGTTGTGCTCGTCTCCTGCAGGACAGAAATTCACGTTCTCCCTGTGGCTTTCAAGCCCCTTGGATCCTGTTTGGCATTTCTCTCTCTACTGATAGATGAACAGAAGGAGGAAAGGAGGGAGGAAGTGAAAAAGGAAAAGAGAGGGATGGAGGGAGGGAGAAAGAGAGGGAGTCAGGCCCGTTACTAGGTTTGTCCCTTTTAATTCTGTCCTTGAAGATTACTTTTAATAGAGCCATCAGAATTGAAAATGAATATCCTTACCTAAAGGTCATCATTATTGTTTCCAAATAGGTCACATTTTTTGTAATGCCACAGGAACAAATGTGTTGTCTACATTTCTGCCACAAAACATAGCTTCTAACCATGTTTGTGATCATGGGTCATGGAATTAACTGGATGATCAAGAGAAAAATAAACTACGAACAGAGGACCAAAATGCTGGCATGGTTACATGTTGCACCATTTTGTTGATATTCACATGACACCTTGGCATTTTAAACACTTATACCATGTTATTGTCTATGTATTTAGCTTAATATTTAAGGAGTAGAGGCTATTGATGAACAGTTCCTAGTTCACCATTCCAACTCTACTTCGTGATAAGACCCATGCATAAGAAGGGGTAACAATGTCGAAGGAGCCAGAACCGCAAATGGCCACTTATCTTACTAGAGATGCGGGGTTGGGGGGGGGCAGGGCAGTTATTTCCAGGCATTGTCTTTCACATCTTCTTTCCCTTTTTTTTTTTTTTTGAGAATTTCTTTTATTATGTTAATCACCATACATTACATCATTAGCTTTTGATGTAGTGTTCCATGATTCCTTGTTTGTACATAACACCCCATGCTCCATACAGAACGTGCCCTCTTTAATACCCATCACCAGGCTAATCCATCCTCCCACCTCCCTCCCCTCTAGAACCCTCAGTTTCTTTCCTAGCCTCCAGAATTCTGCTTTTTAAAATTTTTATCAAGATATGAAAACTGGAGTGTCTGGGTGGCTCAGTCAGTTGAGCATCTGGCTCTTGATTTTGGCTCAGGTCATGATCTCAGGGTTATGAGATCGAGCCCTGCATTGGGTTCCATACTGGGCGTAGAGCTTGCTTAAGATTCTCTCTCTCCCACTGAGAGTTCTAGAGGGGAGGGGGGATGGGTTAGCCTGGTGATGGGTATTAAAGAGGGCACGTGTTGAATGGAGCACTGGGTGTTATACGCAAACAATGAATCATGGAACACTACCTCAAAACTAATGATGTAATGTATGGTGATTAACATAACATAATAAAATTTTTAAAAAGATTCTCTCTCTCCCTCTCCCTCTGCCCTTCCTACCCCCCCCACTCTCTCTCTCTCAAATAAATAAATAAATCCTAAAAAAGTTTCAGCTAATACACATCTTCTTATAAAAAGAAAAGAAGAGGGAAAAATTTTTTGTGATGAGAACTCTTAGGATTTACTCTCTTAACAACTTTTCTATATGTCATACAGCAGTGTTCGCTGTAGTCATTGTGTTGTACATGACATCCTTAGTGCTTACTTCTCTTATAACTGGAAGTTTATACCTTTTGACCACTTTCCCCCAATCCCCATGCCCCATCCTTGATTCTACATACAAGTGAAATCATATAGTATTTGTCTTTCTCTATCTGACTTATTTCACTTAGTACAATGACTTCAAGGTCCATCCATGTTGTCACAAATGGTAGGATTTCCTCATTTTTTATGTCAGTATAATATTCCAAAGTGTGTGTGTGTGTGTGTGTGTGTGTGTGTGTGTATCTCACATCTTCTTTACCCATTCATCCATTGATGAAGACTTAGGTTGTTTCCATGTCTTGGCTATTCTAAATGCTGCTATCAACATGGGAGTGCAGATATCTTTTTGAGTTAGTGTTTTCGTGAATTCTGTATATATTCTCAGAAGTGGAATTGCTGGATCATATGGTAGTTCTGTTTTTAATTTTTTGAGGATCTTCCATACTGTTTTCCATAGTGGCTGCACCAATTTACAGTCCCACCAACAATGCAGAAGGGCTTCCTTTCCTCCGCATCCTCAACAGCATTTGTTATCTCTTGTCTTTTTGACGACAGCCATTCTAAGAGGTGTGAGGTGATATCTAATGGTGGTTTTAAGTTGCATCCATGAACACAGGGTACCTTTCCATTTATTTGTGTCTTCTTCAATTTATTTCATCAATGTCTTGTGGTTTTCAGCATAGAGATCTTTCACTTCCTTAGATTTATAAGTATTTTATTGTTTTCAGTGTTATTATAAATGGGATAATTTATTTCTTTTTCAGAAATTTTGTTGGTTAGTATATAGAAATGCTGCTGATTTTTGTATGTTACTTTTGTATCCTTCAACTTTATTGAATTTGTTGATCAAACAGTTTTTTGGTTGAGTCTAGGATTTTCTATATATAAAATCACCTTGTCTACAAATAGAGATAATTTCTCTTCTTCCTTTCAAATTCTGACATCTTTTTTTTTTTTTTTTTTCTGGCCTGATTGCTCTAGCAAGGATTTCCAATGTTTTGTAGAATAGGAGTGTTGAGAGTGGTCACCCTTGTCTTGTTTCTGATTTTAAAGGAAAAGCTTTTATCCTTTACTATTGACTCTGATGTTAACTGAGAACTTATCATATGTGGCCTCTAACTATGTTGACATAGTTCTTCCATGCCTAACTTGTTAAGATTTTAATCATGATTGGATGTTTGAATCTTGTCAAATGCTTTCTCTGCATCTATTGAGATGATCAGATGATTCTTTTCTTTTATTCTGTTAATATGATGTAGCACATTGATTGATTTATGTATGTTAAATAACACTTGCATCCTAGGGATAAATCCCACTTGATCATGTTGGACTAATCCTTTTAATGTGCTGCTGAATTCAGTTTGCTAGCATTTTACTGAGAATTTTTGCACTTATATTCACCAGGAATATTGGCCTGTAGTTTTTGTTTCTGTTTTGTTTTTTCCTTGTAGTGTCTCTTTCTGGTTTTTGTATCAGGATAATGCTGGCCTCATAAAATGAGTTTAAGAGTATTCCCTCCTCTTCAAATTACTGGAAGAGTTTGAGAAGGATTGCTTTTTGATTCTTCTTTGAATGTTTGGTAAAAGCCATCCAGTCCTGGGCTTATTTTCATTGGGAGACTTTTGATTACTGATTTAATCTCCTGACTTTTCATTGATTTATTCAAATTTTCTATTTTTTCCTGATTCAGTCTTGGTAAATTACATGTTTCTAAGAGTTCTTCCCTTTCTTTTAGGTCATCCAGTTTGTTGGCATATAGTTGTTCATAGCAGCCTCTTTTGATACTTTGTATTTCTGTGATATATGTTGTAAGGTCTTCTTCTTCATTTATAATTTTGTTGATTTGGTTCATTTCTCTGTTTTCCTTGAATGGTCTATCTAAGGGTTGGTCAATTTTGTTCATCTTTTTAAAGAACCAAATCTTAGTTTGGTTAATTTTTTCTCTTTTTTCCCTGCACTCTATTTCACTTTTTTCTGCTCTAATCTTTATTATTTTCTTTCTTTTGTTAACTTTGGGCTCAGTTTCTTCTTCTTTTTCTAGTTACTTAAGGCATACAGTTAAGTTGTTTATTGGGATCTTTCTTGCTTCTTAATGTAGGTATTTATTGCTATAAACTTTCTCTTAGAACTGCTTTTGCTGTACTCCATAAGTTCTGGTATGTTGTGTTTCCATTTTTGTTTGTCTTAAGAAATTTTTTTTATTTTCCTTTTAATTTCTTCTTTGATTCATTGGTTATTCAGGACAGTGTTGTTTAATTTCCATGTGTTCTTGAATTTTTTCGGTTTTCCTCTTGTTATTGATTTCTAGTTCTATGCCATTGTGATGAGAGAGGATATTTGGTCTGATTTCAGTCTTTGTGAATTTGCTAAGACCTATTTTGTGACCTAATATATGGTCTATCCTAGAAAATGTTCCATATGTGCATAAGATGAATGTGTATTCTGCTGTTGTTGGATAGAATGTTCTGTAGATGTCTGTCAGGTCCATTTCGTCTGTTATTTTTTAAATCTGCTATTTCTTTGTTGATTTTCTGTCTGGATGATCTGTTCGTGGTAGAGAGTGGGGCATTAAAGTCCCCAACCATTATTAATTACTGCTTATTTCTCCTTTTAGCTCTGTTAGTTTTTGCTTTATATATTTAGGTGCTCTAATGTTGAGCACATAAATATTGATAATTGTTGTATCTTCTTGAGATATTGACCCCTTTACCATTACATAATGATCTTCCTTATCTCTTATCATTTTTAGTTTAAAGTCCTTTTTCTGCTATAAGTGTAGCTACCCCTGCCTCTTTGTTTTTGTTACCATTTATTTGAAATGTCTTTTTCTCTCTTCAATCTCAGTCTGCGTGTGTCCTTAAGACTAAAGTTAATCTCTTGTAGGCAGCATATTGTTGGATCTTGGCCGTTTTCATTCAGCCATTCTGTCTTTTGCCTGGAGAATTTAATCCATTTATATTTAAAGTGATTATTATAGGTAAGGACTTACTATTGCCATTTTGTTACTTTTTTGGTTGTTTTGTAGATCCATTGTTCCTTGTTTCTCATCCTGCTGTCCTTGTGTTTTGATGCCTTTTAGTATCAGTATGCTTTGACTGCTTTATCAAGTTTTTTTGTGTAATTACTACAAGATTTTCCCTTGTGGTGACCATGGGATTTACATAAAATACCTTGAACTTATTAACACTATTTTAAATTAATAGCAACTTAACTTCAGTAGAAGTCAGATACTTTACCCTTTTACTTCTTTTCCCCCTCACATTTTAGGTAATTGCTGTTATAATTTACATGTATTTTGTACCAATTAATTTATATTTATGGTTATTTTTGCTATATTCATTTTTTAACTTTTAAACTAGAACTATGAGTTATGCATCACTATTACCATATTGCAGAATCGAAGACTATATATTTACCATTACCAGTGATATTTATGCTATCTTTTTGTGTTTTTATGATGTTACTTAATGTTCTTTTACTTCCACTCAAAGAACTCCTTTTAGCATTTTCTGTAAGGCAGGTCTGGTGGTCATGACCTCCCTCAGGTTTATTTGTAAAGGAAAGTCTTTATCCCTCCTTTGTTTTTTGTTTTTTGTTTTTTTATTTTATTATGTTATGTTAGTCACCCTACAATATATATCATTAGTTTTTGATGTAGTGATCCACGATTCATTGTTTTCGTATAACATCCAGTGCTCCATTCAGTATGTGCCCTCCTTAATACCCATCACCGGGCTAACCCATCCCCCCAACCCCCTCCCTTCTAAAACCCTCAGTTTGTTTCTTTTTTTTTTTTTTTAAAGATTTTATTTATTTATTTGACAGAGAGAGACACAGCAAGAGAGGGAACACAAGCAGGGGGAGCGGGAGAGGGAGAAGCAGGCTTCCCACGGAGCAGGGAGCCTGATGCAGGGCTCGATCCCAGGACCCTGGGATCATGACCTGAGCTGAAGGCAGACGCTTAACGACTGAGCCACCCAGGTGCCCCCCTCAGTTTGTTTCTCAGAGTCCATAGTCTCTCATGGTTCGTCTCCTTTGTTTCTGAAGGACATCTTCACCAGCTATAGAGTTCTTGGTTGACAGTTATTTTCTTTTAATATTTTGAATATGTCATCTCATTCTCTCCTAGTCTGAAAAGTTTCTGTTGAGAAATCCACCAATAGTCTTATGGGCTTCTCTTATATGTAACTTCTCTCTTTTCTCTTGCTACTCTTAAATTTTTCTTTGTGTTTGACTTTTAACAATTTAATTATAATGTGTCTCAGTGTAGCCCTTTTGGGGTTCAAACTTTTGGGGATCCTTTGGGCCTCTTGGATCCAGAGGTCCATTTTTCTCCCAGGTTAGATAAATTTTCAGCCATTATTGCTTTAAGGATATTTTTTGTCCCATTCTCTTTCTCTTCTCTTTCTGGAATTCCCATAATGTGAATATTGTTTCTTTTTATTATGTTCTATAATCCCTGTGGGCTTCCTGTACTCTTTTTCATTTTTTCATTTCCTTTTGATCCTCTGTGACTTTTTCAAAGTCTACTTTTGAAATTCTCTTTTGAATTCTTCAGTGCAGTTATTGTATTTTTCAACTCTAGGATTTATGTTTTAGTTTGCTTTGGTTTTCTGATGATTGTATTTCTTTGTCAAGCTTCTCATTTTGTTCATGCATTGTTTTCCTAATTTTGTTTAGTTATGTGTCTATTTTCTTGTAGTTCACTAAACTTTCTTAGAAGCATTATTCAGAATTTTTGACAGTTTATAAATCTCCATATCTATAAGGTCAGTTATTGGAGCTTTATTAGTTTCCTTTGATAGTATCATATTTACTTGACTTTTTTTGTGTGTCCTTGATTCCTTACATTGGTGTCTGTACATTTAAGTAATGGGGTTCCTCCTTCAGGCTTTATAAGATTGCTTTGGCAGAGACAGTTCTTCACTGGTCATCTCCATTTTGGTTTCTGGGTGTATCTACCAGTAATTGGGCAGGTGGAGCCTGCTATTGTGGTCTATTTTGGGGCAAGGCAACTGTTCAGCTCAGAGGACAGGGATGTGGGATGGTTTGCCACCATCTGAGAACAGATGGATAGGACTGCTGGCTTGGTTCCCTGCCCAAATGTGGCTGTAGGATGGGCTCCATGACTGCCTGAATTCTCTTGTTAGGCTTACTAAATCATTAGGACTAGACACTATATTTAGTAATAGAGGGGGCTATGAATTTGCTTCCCTGCCCTGGCAGGGGAGCAGGCCAGAGCTCAGGGCTTTAACAGCTCATTGTTTGGGGGTCCAAATCAGGCCTGAGTGTACACTGAATTTTCTTTTCTTTTTTTTTTTTTAACTCTTTTTTTATTAACATCTAAATGTATTATTTGTTTCAGAAGTACAGGTCTGTGATTCATCAGTCTTACACAATTCACAGTGCTCACCATAGCACCTACCCTCCCCAATGTCCATCACCCAGCCACCCCATCCCTCCCACCTCCCTCCACTCCAGCAATGCTCAGTTTGTTTCCTGAGATTGAGTCTCTTATGGTTTGTCTCCCTCTCTGGTTTCGTCTTGTTTCATTTTTCCCTCCCTTGCCCTATGATCCTCGGCCTTGTTTCTCAGATTCCTCATATCAGTGAGATCATATGGTCATTGTCTTTCTCTGATTGACTTACTTCGCTTAGCATAATATCCTCTAGTTACATCCATGTCGTTGCAAATGGCAAGATTTCATTTTCTGATGGCTGCATAATATTCCATTGTGTATATATACCACATCTTCTTTATCCATCCATCTGCTGATGGACATCTAGGCTCTTTCCATAGTTTGGCTATTGTGGACTTTGCTGCTATAAACATTGGGGTACATGTGCCCATTCCGATCACTACATTTGTATCTTTGGGGTAAATACCTAGTAGTGCAATTGCTGAGTCATAGGGCAGCTCTATTTTCAACTTTTTTTTTTTTTAAGATTTTATTTATTTGACAGACAGAGACACAGTGAGAGAGGGAACACAAGCAGGGGGAGTGGGAGAGGGAGAAGCAGGCTTCCCACCGAGCAGAGAGCCTGATGTGGGGCTCGATCCCAGGACCCTGGGACAATGACCCAAACTGAAGCAGATGCTTAACGACTGAGCCACCCAGGCACCCCTATTTTCAACTTTTTGAGGAACCTCCATACTGTTTTCCAGATACACAATTTTCTGATCAGGAAAGGCCACTAGTTTTGCTGTGCAGATGAGGTAAGCCATAGGCTGCTCTCTGTTCAAGTGCCATTTTACATAGGGCTGTTGAACGGGCTATGCAGTTTCCCGTGTGCTCTGGTTAGGTTCCCTGGTCGGACAGACTGAAGGTTGTACTCAGCAGTGAATAGGACTACGAATTAGATTCCCTGCCTGGGTGCAGTGAGAGAAGTAGCTCCAAAACCAGTAAAGCTCTTTGTTGTCCTACCTCAGGCTGACCTGCACCTCAAGTTCCCTGGCCAAATAGGGCCACTAGCTTTGCTCTTCAAACTATTAGCTCTGTCTGTTCTTCTCTTGGCTTGAGTGCCCCTAGGCTGCACAGCATTCAAGTGTTTTCACCAGCCCTTCTGGTCAAATGGGGCTGGAAGACACCCTCCACAGTGGGTGGGGCTAGGTCTCAGCCTCCTTGGCTGGGCAGGAGGGGCTGCTGCAGGCTATTCTCAATTTCCCAAATGGACTCTCTGGCTGGGGTGGGCTGAGATCTGTACTAAGCCTCAGTTATGAATTAATCCCTGTCTGTGTCTAGCACAGGAAGACTCCACGCCTGGTAATGGCTTTGCTCTGGGAACTGTCAGCTCTATCTAACCCCCTTTGGGCTACCGTGCTGCTGGGCCACACGGCTTTCAGGAGTTATCACCAGCCTTTCTCACCTGAGGCGGCTGGAAGGCACTCTCTACAATGGGTGGGGCTGTGACTCAGCATCTTGCCTGGGTGGGGGCAAACTCACTCTAGGACCAGCAAAACCCCTTGTTAGAGGATCGCAGCCAGGCAAATCTGCACTCTGTTGAGTTCCCTGGTCAAAGTGCACCCCCAGTGTGGTTCTGCAGATGAGCAAAGCCAACAGTGGGATTACTGCTTGGGCACTGAAGGCATGAAATCAGTCCACCAAGATCCCTGTACTGGTTGTTTCAAGTCCCTCCCCTCTTCTCCATCAGATTCCCAGTGGCTGGGCCCTACAGATTCCCCTGCAATCTGTATGGGGCACAATCAGAATAGGAGCTCCCACAAAGAGGCCCACAGCGCTGGAGGAGGCTGCTTGCCCCCTGCATTCTCTTTCCACTGGAGAATTGGAGGCTCAGGGGAGGCCTCCGTGCATGGCATAGCACTGGCCTGAGGGAGGGGCAATGTAGTCCCTGCTCTTATCCTTCTAATGCAGTTTATCTTGGTCTTCAAGTGCACAGAGCACTTCATCCTCACTCCTGTCCCTGTGCTCTAGGATTGTCCTAGTGATGTCTTGTTTTTGAATAGATGCTAGCTGTTCTTGTGAGAGGAAGCAAAGTCAGGAATGATTTATGTCACCATCTTGGCGACATTACTCCTCAATTTAATTCTTAATTCTACCTGCATCTAAGTTGGCCTTTGAGAACCTCATGCTCCAAAAATAAGGGCATATGTTTTAGGCCTACGTCAGTATCTGTTATTGGTGGGATTGTTAAGAAGGGGACAGAAGCAGAATTGGAATCTTGTTGGGTGTGCATTTACTCTTTTGTGTTTCTTTGCAAATATTTATCTATTCTACCTTTGCCAAATATTTGCCTTTTCCTTGGAGTCATTAAGAAACAAAGCATGTTGCTGTGCTGTGTGAGGCTTAACAAGATTTTGAGGTTTACAGATCCCAAAATCCTGCAGAGACATGGGTCTTGCTGGTAGCATTTGGACAGAAGAAGATTGAGAAACAGAATGAACTGACAGTCGTATTTCTCTTTCAGAAGCAGCAAAAACCCAGGTGTTACCTTTAAGGAAAAGAATAGCACATAATCTGAGTTTGAAACATAATTTATGTCAGGGAAATCACAAACTGTGCATGGGGTCTAAGTTTTTTGGTTTTGCTTTTTGTTTTGTTTTGTTTTGTTTTGTTTGCAACCCTCGAGACCAGATGGAAGCACAAAGCCTCAGTCCTAAGCAAGGTTTCTAAAAAAAGAAAGAGTAAAATCTATTCCTGTACTTCCAGCTGTAAGTTCCAAGTAAAATGATTGAAAAATCTAAACAAAACCAATGTGAAATTCATTGCAAAGCCAAGGTTTTCTCTCTCTTTTTTTTTAAAGGCTTCCTATCACCATGTCTGGTTCAAAAGTGAGTTGTTATAGCAACAGGAGAAAAGTAAATGAGCATTTCACATTGTAAAATTATGCCTGCCTCTGTTCTAAACAGTACTGTCCATGCAGTCAAATGAGCCCAAGTCATTTAAAGGAGAAGAATTCCATTTTAATTGTTAAGGCTTGCACCAAACCTACCTTTAAAACCCAAAGTTCATTTCAATTAACCTTATTCCCCAAATCGATATAATAAATTCTCTGGCAGGATGAGACCGAGCAATATCCTGTCTGATGAAGATGACCTCAGGAAAATATGGTGCCATGGATTTCAGCGCTGAGGAATAGCCGAAGTGCTGAGTGGCACTGAGCTCATAGCATGGTACACAGAGCCTTTCACCTCTAAATCATTGTTTTTAATCCAGTATAGATTGGAAGCAGGCGAGTGACCTTGCTTTTTAACACTTGTTCGCTGACCTGTATTAAATTGGATGTTGATCCGGGTCCAGCTTCAAATACATGTCTACACAGTGGACATTTTCTGAGCCCCACACTGGCTTCCAAGAAACTAGGCTGAATGAAATCAGAGAGGATTTTTTGGCCTGTGTTTGTTTTTTCCACTTGTGTAGATAGCCCCTCCATGACTGCAATGGAGTACTTATAGGGAGATTTTTTTGGATCAGTGATTATGTCTTAGTCATCTCATAAGGAGCCTATCTCAAGACTAACACATTTCTATTTAGTTAAGCATTTATAATTATCAATGTTGCAGATTATCACATTTAAATTAATTTGTAAATATGTAAAACAACAAGGGAGAGAAAACCAACCCTTAGTCCCTAAGAGCGACCCTCCCACAAAGCCTCAGGCAAATTTTAATTATTAGCTATAACTGATCTGTATAATTAGTCTGGGCTAATATCCCCTAATGTCTTTCTATTTAAAGACACAGACGCACTATTTATATACTCTGACAAGTTTGCCATTCTGAGAAATCATCTCCATTTCAGCAATGAGAAGCACCAAGCCCGTAAACAGACTGGCAATTTAGGACTGTAAGAGCAACCTAGATTCATAAAGCCCTCACCAGAGGAGTCTTACTGTGTGAACAACAAGAGAGAAAGGAAGAGAGTCAGCCCGAATGCACTGGTCACAGGTGACTTTAGCCCCTTCTGACCTCCCCAGTTTGTGAAGGTAAGAAGTACCTTCCCCTCACATTTCCTGGTCTTACTGACTTCAGTAGAATTGGCCTGCTCCTCTGCCCTGCATCTCAACATGGCTGATGAGCTGAGTCATCTAGGAGGAAAGAGGATCTCTGGCCCCTATCATGTGATTTTGATTAAGCAAGCCTGGGAGAGGATTCAGGAACCTGAACTTTTAACAAGCCCCCCAAGCTATTATTATGATCATCAAGACTTGGATACCATTGCTGAATCACTTAATCTTGGGAGGAGTGGAGGGGCAGGAAGAGGGAGTTCCATCCCTTCATCTGTAAAGTCAGCGCCAAACACTGGCTGGGACTTCTGCAAAAAATCCTAAAAGCACCCCGTCCAACCCCATATCCTGGACCACCTGACCCTTCCTGAGCTCCCCTGTCTAAAACTTCTTGTATTCCGTTCTCCTCGTTCTGCTTTAGCCAAATTCTTGACTGCACAAAGTGCTTGCATTGTTGTTTTGCTCTAATCTTTCCCCAGATCTTTGCTTGGCTGCCAATGTCTATTTCATCAGATCCCAACTCCAAGATCACTTCCTTGAGTGTTCTCAGGACACTCATCTGGGGTAGGCTCTGTCTCACCACGCACTTGCCTCCTCCCCCAGGTTGGAGTTTTCATTTTAAGACCCCTATTTCCTTACTTCCCAGTTCTTATCATATTCTATAAATATCCTATGTATTATTTGTTGTCTGTTGATTATTCCTCTTGACCAACTAAAATGTAAAGGCCACAAGGTCAGGAGCTAGTGATTGATGTGGCTGCTGATGAGTTGCTGCCACACCACATCATACAACCAGTTAGGCCATTGGACCAGGCTGGCTGACTCTGGGACTCTCTACCACACCACAGCAGAGATGTGACACAATCTTTCAATTTCACTTTCATGTTGGCAGAACAGATGTAATCATCATGAGTGTATAAGTTCTGAATGATCAATGAAGATAACTATAAATTGAGAATTCTGAGTTTTGAGTTCACAGAGTATTTTGTCTTTTCTCTCCTTCTCCTTCTTGTAATAAGAAATTCATCTGGGGTCATTTCCCATTTTTTAGTCCAGGGACATTCTTCTTCTACATTATAGTTTTTATACTGGCCCAGCCTCTTGACAAGAGCATTAACAAAAATAACCCTAGAGGCACATACAGTTAAAAAAGGGAAAAGAACATTCAAATGAAAGGGCATATAAATATAAGAAAAACCAGAATAGAAGAGGAAACTGGAACACACTGGCCACCCATTATTGGAATGCATTTGTTAAATAGCAGGTGCTTCTAACCCTGAAACTCCAAGGAGCCCTTATTATACAATTGGACATTCACGTTCAAGTTATTTTAAATTCAGATTTTCTTTAAACATTTCTAGTAATCTTCCCTCGTTTGCTTTTCCAAAGCCTTGTTCCTCTTCCCAACCCCCCTCCAAATCAAGACACATTTTTTTCCTTAATTTTTTTTTTTTTTTGCAAGAGAACTGCAAAAGAATTGACACTTGGCATGTGGTGATTCAAAAAATACTGTCCCTTCTCACCAGCCCTGACGTCTTTATCTGACAAAATCCATATGCTGTGTGATCACCATGGCAACTAAGTAGGATTGTAATTGCAACCCTGGAAAGCTAATTTTTTCACTCAAATTGTGGCATATGTTTAACCTGTCTGAAGTTTCAACAAACCATCTTTTAATGACAAGTGTTTTGAAAGGTCTAATTTAGTCTGTTTGTTTGAAGGCACATTTTTTCCCTTTTTTAACTGAATAAATTAGCTCTAAAAGGGGAGCACAAGAGGCTGCAATATTTTCTGACCTTACCTTATAAAATTATACCTGATCATTTTGTAGCAATAAAATCTAAATGTATGACTCTTTCTGAAGGCTACACAGACATTAGAATCCTCACACACTGGGGGCGCCTGGGTGGCTCAGTTGGTTAAGCGACTGCCTTCGGCTCAGGTCATGATCCTGGAGTCCCGGGATCGAGTCCCGCATCGGGCTCCCTGCTTGGCAGGGAGTCTGCTTCTCCCTCTGACCCTCCTCCCTCTCATGCTCTCTGTATCTCATTCTCTCTGTCTCAAATAAATAAATAAAATCTTTAAAAAAAAAAAAAAAAAAAAAAAAGAATCCTCACACACTGTAGTGAGAACCAGGTAAGTCTCTATGGAGATACAACCACACAGACCAACCGTTCTTAAGGTCTAAGTTCCAAACTCTTTTCTTCCACCTGCCATTAAGGAAATTCTTCATCTCCTATGACCAGTGACACGGGTATTCAGGCTAAGTAGCTATTAAAGTTTCTCATGAAGACAAACCATGAGAGACTCTTAACTCTAGGAAACAAACTGAGGGTCACTGGAGGGGTGGTGGGTGCGGGGAATGGGGTAACTGGGTGATGGGCATGAAGGAGGGCACATGATGTCATAAGCACTGGGTGTTACAAGCAACTGACGAATCACTAAATTCTACCGCTGAAACTAATAATACACTATATGTTAACTAAATTGAATTTAAATAAATTTTTTTAAAAGGTTCTCATGTAATGAAAACTTCAGCTTAGGTGAAATTTTCCTTCTGTGCTTCTGGTTAACAGTAATTTCTGAAGTGGCTACATTTTATTTTTCTGGATACATAGATAAAGCATTATATTTGGAAAGCTATGTGGGTTCAATCATTAAATTCTCTTAGGATATGCATGAAGAATGAAGTGCCTGGTGAAGAAAGTTTAAGAACCTGGTTCTGGCCCAGCCAAGAATTATAGATATTGCCCTCAAGAAGCCCACAGTCTAGCTACCTGGAACTTCATGGTGCTTAAAAAGAAAAAAGAAAAAAAAAAAAGTTCAGGAAAGAATTCAAAAGAATTGGAATCTAATTCCAGCTCAAATGGTTTCTAGCTGTGTGATCCTAAGCCCATAATGTGCAAGTGGATGGCTTGACGGTTCGCGGTGTGTATCCCTGAGTCCAGGCCCAGGTCTGCCTGAAGGATGAAGGGATAATCTGACATGAAGCTATCTGCTTGAGGGACAAGGCACTTGCCAGTGAAGACCTGAACTACAAGATGGGAAAATGAGCCCAGCGGGGCCCAAGGAACAAGAGGTTGGCGAAGCAGAGAGATCTTGAGCACAGCACAGTGTATCACTTAGAACATGCCCTGGCCCTGACATATCCACCTAGTGCACACTGGGACCCCTGTCACAGCACACCAGACAACAGGGACCGTGGCCAACAAAGCAAAACGAAGGAAAGATCCTTTGTGCTAGAGTGACCACAACGCTGCTTTGTCTGGGATGACCTCAGTTTACACGCCTGCTGTCCTGGCATAATGAGCAATCGCTCCTGCTTTCGCTATCAGAAGTGCCTCAGTCAGGGGTGCCTGGGTGGCTCAGTCGGTTAAGCCCTTGGCTCAGGTCATGATCTCAGGGTCCTGGGATCGAGCCCCACGTCAGGCTCCCTGCTCCGCGGGGAGTCGCTTCTCCCTCTCCCTCCCCATGCTCATGCTCTTTCTCACCATCTCTCTCTCAAATAAAATCTTTAAAAAAAAGAAGAAGAAGAAGAAGTGCCTCAGTCTGAATATGGAAGTATGTGGTCACCTGCTCCGTGCTGGTATTTCTGGAGGTTGAAGAGAGCCAGGAGGTGTTGCTACTTTGCGAGTGTGTAACCGTAGCTCCTGGGTGTTACTTGAGGACACCCCCCCGGCCCCGCCCTCTGCCCCCAGGTGGCTGCAGAGGCCTGAAACAGGGGCGGCATGGGCTGGAGCAGGTGGGACTGGGAGCACGGGGCAGCCTGGGAGCAGTAGCACCACACTCAGGCAGATGGGAAGCCAAGGCGAATGGCCATGGCAGGCGTGACTTGGGGGAGCAGGGAAAGCGCACCCTACCACCCCCGGATACCGTGGAAGGATACCGTTGTAGTTGGGCGGTGGGTGGGACTATTGGCCACACCTCCCCCGGCTCAGGAGGCCCTCCGGCGGGCTGCATCAGGCTCTCCCTGTGAACAGAGAGGCACCGACAATGTAGGACCAGCTAAGGAGCAGTAGGCAGGCTTCACATCATTTGTGGGCTTTCCAATAATGCTCTCAGTGTCAACTCTTCACCTGGTCCGGCCACTGAGCTCATTCCAGGCAGTGGGTCCTTTTTTGGGCTACCAGGTCCTGAGAACCCTTCTGGTGATCCCTCTCATCCTCCTTCCCAGTCTCCTGCCTACAAACCCAGGGATAGCTCAGGTTCAGAAGACACTCTCCGCTTTCCCCCTGGTTTCTCTTCACTTGGACATCCTATCCAAGCCCAGAGGCCTCTTTTCCCTTCAATCTTCTATTTCTGTAAACAAAAGCCGGAAAAATGTGCTGACAAATTCTGGGCACACTCCATACCTCATGGCTCCCCACAACTAGAACACAGAACCAACTTCCTGTTTGAATGGAGAGAAGAGAGAGAGGAAATTATGAGAAAAGCAATAACTTATTTTACTGGTTTTCTATTACTTCTGTAACACATTACCACAAACTAAATGGCTTAAAACAGCCCGAACTTGGTATCTCACAGATCTGTAGGTCAGAAGTCCTAGTGGGTTCAGCTGGTTCTTCTGCTCTGAGCTTCCCAAGGCCAGAATCAAGATGTTGGCCATCCTGGGCTCTTATGTGGAAGCCCTGGGGACGGGATGGGCGGTCATCTGCTTCTAGGCTCATTTACACTTTTGGCACAAATGAGTTCCATGTAGCTATAGGTCCCCCTTTCCTTCTCCGCTAACAGCCTGGTATTATTCCCAGCTTCTAGGGGGGGCTCACATGCCCTAGCTCATGCCCCCCTTCATCTCCCAAGCCAGCAGCCCTGGGCCTAGTCCCTCCTACATTGTGAATCTCTTTTACTTCCTCTTCTGATATATCTTGCTTGCAAATGGAGAAAGTCCTCTGCTATAAGATTGAGCGCATCCTATAATCCATGTTAATCTCCCGATTATAAGGCCCATAACTTTAATTACATCTGTAGTCCTTTTCGTCATGTAATAGAACAGAACTGTGGCATGTCACCAAAGGATGGAGGGCTCGGGAGTCAAAATTCTGACTACCTGCAAATTTAATATCTCAAAATGTGGCCAGTCACATTACTATTCCTGTAGCTCCAATTTCAACCCCAGCTAAGGGGGAAACCCTGAAGATATAAGCAAAGAGATGGTAGATGAAAAACACCTAAAACACATGCGAAGGTGGGGATCTAATGAGAACTGTAAAAGTTTTCAATGGGAAAAGTACTGTGCCTTCTCAGGCAAAATAGGTGACCTGGATCCGTTTCCCTTGAGTCCTTGTCCAAAGATGGTATCATCTCTTTTCAGAAGAGGCCACAGCAGGATCAAGGCAATGGCAGGGACTACTGAGAGCAAAACCCCCGAGTGTGAGCTGTGCATCAGGCATGTGAAGAGTCAGCCCAAGGATTCCAAGCTCTGCTCGTTGCTGATGCCAGCCCACAAATGGAGAGACAGCTCCACAGGAAGGGACGTCCAAAAGACACCGGAGGGAAGGGTAGACAGAAGGGGAATACAGTTATAAAGACTCCATTAAAAAAAAACAAAATTCGCCTGAGGACATTTGAAGATCTAATTAACTTTATTAAGTGATTCATGCAACAGGCAGCGTTCCATCCAGCAAGTAGAGAGGAGCTCGGAGATGTTGTGTAGGTTTTTATACGAAGGAGGGTGGGGCCAGAAAGTTATTAGCAAAAGAAAAGGATTGTTCTAGGCCAGGTCACCTTCCCTGAGGTGGAAGGGCAGAGAGTCTTTAGGTGGATTCCTCATCTTCCTTTGGGGGATGGAGAGGGTCCATGTGACAGATGACCACATTGGTGCTTATCAGAAAATTGCTGATTGAATGGTCAAGAGTTACATTTCTGGGGGAGGCTGAAACTGCAAGTAGGTTAGGTATGAAGACCCTGGTGACCTGGCCAAAGTGACACTATTTTGGGCCTGTGGTTTTCTATCCAAGGAGTCTTTGACATATTTTTTTTTTTTTTATCAATGTGCATGTCTTAATGCACAGGAGTAGAGTGAATAGAAGCAGATATAACATCCCAATTAACCTTGGTAACTTTCTAGTCCAGAAAGACCACTTTAACCTTAATGCCAACTGATGACCTTGAGCTGTATCTTCAGAACTCACTAACCTGCGGAATGGGGTCCCCTCAGTTGCATGATGGCATTGAGCCAAGTTAGCTTGAGGACACTGAGGCTGAAAAGGAGAGGGGCCCACGGACAGGAACAGTGCAGTATCCACATTCTTTCACTTGAATTGAGTGCATAAATTAGAAACTTGAAAGTAGAGGCCGATGTGTTCTCAGGATAGTTATTAAAATTGCTTTTTCAGTGTTTTCCTACCCAGTATTACAAAGTTGTTTTTGTAGGAAAGAAAGTAATTCGTGTTTCAGATCTGCTGTCATTATAAAAGAAGTCACAGCTACAAGTCTAGACATTTATGACTATTTCACAAGGACTTGTCCTTATGAAATAATCATTGTTTTATGCCAGCTCTGGTTTATTGATCTGATATGTGCCCGAAATTATTTAGATAGGGGGAATAGGGCTCTCTTCTCTTTCCAGCATACAGAGAAAAAATGTCCAAGACTCCTGAAAATATAATAAGCATCTGATATTGGAGACACATTAGGGTTGTATTTTTCATTTATTAAAATCAGTTTAAAATATGTTCCAAATTCAGTTTTTACTCCTCTCTCTCCTTTTTTAAAGAAAATAACTTTTCCTCAATTGTCTTCAGTTGTCAGTAATTTCTGTTTTTACAAAATAAGGGAGAGAGGAGGAAAAAGAAGGGGAGGGGAAGAAAGAGGGAGGATGGGAGGAGGAGGGAAGAGAGAAGAGAAGACATTCTTCACAGTTAACTGGATTTTATAGATCTCCTATGAGCAGGTAGCTCCGTTTCCCTCCAGCCTCTATGAGTAGGTAGCTCATGGGAGGGAACACAAGAATTAAAATATTTATGACTGTAGGGTCACCAGCTAGTGAGGACTGGCCTAGAGGAAAAATTCTTATGTTCTGAAGCCTCAGCTTTCAGTGTACTTCCATGATTCATTGTCTTATAACCAAATAATTTTGGGGGTAGCTCATGGCAGAGGTCTCTAGCTATGTATCATTTTTATATACTCTAGGAATTACTTCTTTCTGTTTCACAGATAAAAATGTTAAGTGTAGCTTTCAGGTGTTAATGTACTATATCTGTTAATATTGATAGGAAAGTATGTCCTTTGTGACCCAATATTAACCTTTAATATTTATTTCATTGCTTATGCAAGATAGTTCAGTGAACTGCACATTTCCTGTTGATGTATGTTGATGGTATTTTTCATTGGTTTGCCTTACTAAAACTAGCTGGCTGTTGTCAGACAGTGTAGTCAGTCCACCACGGTATGAGGACCTTAAGGAGGAATCCTGCCTGAGAAGCCTATACTGGCTGGTTAATCACTGATGATTTCCCCAAACACTGCAATTTGCCAGAATTAGATTTTGGACATCCTTTTGCCCCATGTGAGGCGTCTTTTTTCCTTTGGTTACTTGCAGAAACTGAGCCCTAAAATGTTACCCTTTCAGTGTCTCCCAATGTGTCTCCGGAGGTTTATTATGTATTGGATAAAAAGTGCTTCCCCAACCCAGGTCATAAAATAGTTCCTATGTCATCTTCCAAAAGTTCTGTAATTTGGGGTTCCATTTTAAGTTTTTAATCCACCTGAAATTGATGTGTGTTTATGGTATGAGGTTAGGATCTAATTTAATTTTTTAGATGACTAATGACTTTTGTTGAAAAGTTGTGTTCTGGGCACATGGGTGGCTCAGTCGGTTAAGCATCCAACTATTAGTTTCAGCTCAGGTCATGATCTCAATGGTCTGAGATTGAGCCCCTCCTCAGGCTCCACGCTTAGCGGGGAGTCTGCTTGAAGATTCTCTCCCTCTGCCTCTTCCCCCACACTCTCTTTCTCAAATAAATAAATAAATCTTAAAAAAAAAAAGTCATGTTCTGCCTACTAATCAGGGGCACCAGCTGTGAAGTAAGTCAGGTCTCCCAGCTGTGTGCTCCCAAACCACCCAATCTCAGTGTATTTTATAACAATCCTTGAATTCTCATAAACTTAAGTTCCCCACTTTTTGTTTTCTCCTTTTAAGAACTATATTAACTATTCTTGACCCTTTGTTCCTCCATATACCTTTTTTAATGAGTTTATTTTATTCTTTTATTCTACATACACAAAAAGAAATCCCTGCTCGGGTTTGGATGGGAATTCTGATTGGAACTGAATCAATAGGTCAACTTGTTAAGAATTAGCCTCGTAATGACTTTGAGTCATGCTCTCTCTGAACAGAGTGTATCTTTTGGTGGGGGTGGGAAAGGAAGTCTTTACTAGGAAAATTTTAGGAAGTCTTTCAGAAAATTTTATTTAAATATTTTCTCCATGTGCTAGAAAAGTAGCTAGATTTATTCTTGGGAAATTTATATTTTTGACATTATTATAAATGGTATCTTTTTTTAAAAAAAAATTTATTTGTTTATTTTTTAGAGAGAGAAAGTGCATGAGC
Source organism: Neomonachus schauinslandi (assembly GCF_002201575.2). Lineage (NCBI taxonomy): Eukaryota > Metazoa > Chordata > Mammalia > Carnivora > Phocidae > Neomonachus > Neomonachus schauinslandi. Next base: position 18,231,573 of record NC_058410.1, on the reverse strand, counting down.
ATGGGGAGGAGCAGAGGGAGAGGGAGAGGGAGAGAGAAACTTCAGCAGACTCTGCCACTGAGCGTGGAGCCATCGTGGGGCTTGATCTCAAGACCCTGAAATCATGACCTGAGCTGAAACCAAGAGTGGGTCACTCAACCAACTTCACCACCCAGGCACCCTAAAAATGGTATCTTTTTTTTTTTTAACGATTTTATTTATTTATTTGACAGAGAGAGACACAGCGAGAGAGGGAACACAGGCAGGGGGAGTGGGAGAGGGAGAAGCAGACTCCCCGCGGAGCAGGGAGCCCGATGCGGGGCTCTATCCCAGGACTCTGGGACCATGACCTGAGCCGAAGGCAGACGCTTAATGACTGAGCCACCCAGGTGCCCCTAAAAATGGTATCTTTTAAAATTATTCCTTGATGGGAGCACCTGGCTGGCTTAGTTGGTAGAGCATGCAACTCTTAATTTCGGGGTTGTGAGTTTGAGCCCCACATTGGGTGTGGAGTTTACTTAAAAATAAGCCTAAAAAAAATTATTCCCTGATGTATAGAAGAAATGTAATTGGTATATTTATCTAGACAACTCCAAGGAATTTAAATTATCCAGATAATCCACTAAACTTTCTTAGGAACTATAATACTTTATTTGTAATTCCTTGGGATTTTTGTTATAGACAATTTTATTGTCAGCCTATAAGGACAATTGTATTTCTTTATTTCTTTTTTTTTTTTAAGATTTTATCTATTTACTTGACAGAGACATAGCAAGAGAGGGCACACAAGCAGGGGGAGTGGGAGAGGGAGAAGCAGGCTCCCCGCCGAGCAGGGACCCCTTTGTGGGGCTCGATCCCAGGACCCTGAGACCACGACCCGAGCCGAAGGCAGATGCCCAATGACCGAGCCACCCAGGCACCCCGACAATTATATTTCCTGCTTTCTAATTATTTTATTTCTTTTCTTACCTTACTATGCTGCTTCCACTTCCAGTGCCACCCTTAACAGGAGTTAATGTTAAGGACACTTCATGATGTTCTTAAGGTAAAGGGAATCCTTTGAATGAATTACATTCAGCTTAGTACTTAATTTTTTGTAGCTATACTTTTTCTTCTCTATCCTTATTGTGTTAAGCATTTCAATGTTATCCAACATTTTTTAACAAAATTATTGAGATCATCGTGCTATTTTTCTTCTTTGATCTGCTCATATGATATAATATATTAATAGATTGTCTTATGTTAAACCAACTGGGATGAACACAATTTGGTCATTTTTAATATTCTTTGCTGGATTGAGTTTACTTGTATATTTATGATTCTTATATCTATTTTGTATTAACTTATCTAGAAACTAAGCTGCTATAACAAAGAGATTCATCATACAGCATTGTACATAAGATAGACATTTACTTTTCTTTCTGGTAACAGTCTGGAGTAGTTGAGTGTGTTCATGGCTGGCAGGACAGCTTTATGTGTTCTCTTCTTGGCTTCTACATCATGGCACTTCTCAGCTACTTGAAAAAGGAACAGAGTCCTGACCAGGTGTCTTAGAAAGATGACCAAGAAATTGCCCTTCTCAGACTCATTCACATCTCATTCACCCAAAGTTAATCCCATGGCTACACATAGCTGTGAGGGAAACAGAAACATATTTCTCTTCTCATTTCCCTCTTCCTTCTGTTTTGCTTACTTTAATTCTGATGCTTTTGCACTGACTTCTTAAGATGAATACTTGATTCATTCACTGAGTATTATTTTAGCTGCATCCATATGTTTTGATATTCAATGTCATCATTATAATTTTGCCTTAAATATTTCTAATTTTTATCATGATCTGTTCTTTAATTCTTGAGGTTTTTAGAAGCAAGATGCCTCCATAGAACCAAAATTCAAAGCAGGATAATATATAGTGGGGCACCTGTGTGGTTCAGTTGGTTGAGCATCCCACTCTTGGTTTCGTCTCTGGTCGTTATCTCATGGGTCGTGGGATTGAGCCCTGTGCCGGGTTCTGTGCTCAGCAGGGAGTCTGCCCTAGATTCTCGCTCTTTGCCCCGCCCACCACATGCACACAAGCTCACTCTCTCTCTCTCTCTCTCTCAAAGAAATAATCTAAAAAAAAAAAAAAAAACCCTCAGGATATATGGCATTCTAACTCTTGTGTAGGAAAGGGAGTAAGAATATATTCATATATCTGTTATTCATTGCAAAAAGAAACACAGGAAGGATAAATTAACCTTTTTTATTTCAAGTAACTTTTTTACCTACAAGTGATGGTGGGAGTCAAGGGGAAGAAATGTGGAAAAGAGTGACTTTTCTCTGAATATACCTTTTTTGTATAGTTTCACTTTTGGAAGCATGTTAATGTTCTACATATTCAAAAAAATAAAATTAAATCAACAAGGTTGGGAAGAGAGGAAAAACTAAAACTGAAAGCAGACTGAAACAAATGAACTTAATTGTATTTTAAATGAATTCCATAAGCATCCCAAAAGAAAAAAAAAAACACTAATTGATGTAATTTATGAACACGGTATTTGACCATATACTCTCTGTCTTGGGCAAGATTATGGGGAAAGTACTGCAAACAAATCTGGGAATCATTTTAGTAGATTTTGGCTTTTGTCATGGTATAAGTAAAACAGTTCTGAAATAATTTATATCTATGATAGGATGCAACAAGTTAGTAAATGTGTTGTTGGGAGCCAGATTTATCACGATGATATACATGTATGGAATGAGGGCAAGAAAGAATCATGTGGGGATGGATTGGAATTGGGACTATCAGTGTAGATTCATTATTTCTACAACACACATACATATGTGTAATGCATGTAATATGTGCATATGCAAACATGTATGTGTACACATAGGTATATGTTTGCCTGTGTGGGTATGCAGATACTCTCTCCTCTATTCACTGAAAAGGCCAAGAAGCAAAGACACCCTGGTAACCATGAGCACACCTAGCACCCTGATCTTAGATTCTAACTCCATGCCTCACTAGCTGACTCTAGGTTTCCTTTATCTGAAAATTCCTTTGTCTTTGTTTTTGAAAGATATTATCACTAAGGCTACAAATTTAGTTTGACATTTATCTTTCTCTCTGCACACTGAAGATATTCCACTGCTGTTACCTTTCTTTTGTTAATGTTGGGAAGTAAACTCTCAATCAAATTGTTAAATTTTGTAGGTGATTTGATCCATCCCTGTGTTTTTAAGATCTTACCTTTGTCTTTGGTGTTGTGCAATTTACTTCCATGCGTTAGGTTTATTTATTTATGCTCTTCAATACAAAAAGTTCAAAACAGTAATTATACTCTAAATAGTATAAAACTAAGGAAATTCATAGCCATTAATGCTCCAATTGTTGCCTCAGCCCCTTTTCTCTACTCCTACCTGGATTTCCAAGAAGATCCATGTTTGACCTTCTCACTCTAATATCTGTATTATGTGACTTATCTTTTGCATCTCTCATCTCTTTGTCTCTCTGTGTTTCATTCTTTATAATTTCTACAAATCTAGTTTCAAATTTCCTAATTCTCCCTCAGCTATATGTAAAAACTAGTAGCAACCAAGTGTTTAACTCTGAAGACACTTTACAAAATTTCTGGAAGTTCTATTTAGCTCTTTTAAAAATATTTGGCCTTTTTTTTTAAGTCAGTTGCCCATTCTACTCATGTTTACAAACTTGCTAGGTTTTTAAATACATACTAAATGTGATTATTTTATATGCTGTGCTTGGCAATTATAATATCCAAAAACCTTGCAGGTCTAGTCATACTGCCTGTTCTTTCTGAGCACTTGTGCTCTTGGTGCTCTCCATTTTATGATTTTTTTCTCGCAGTCTCATGGGGGGAATGGATTTCTGGTTCTCCCTTACACTCAGCATGTAGGCCATTCAGATACTTCCTTTTGTAGGACCTCATATTAGAGACCTTAGGTGGACTCTGGCTTTGTCTGTCTTCCACCCTGTGTGGTTCATGAGACCATGAAAGCCAACATTCAAGTTCACCCTTCTGGCAAAGCCCTCAAAGCCAAGCTGCCTTCAGCATGTATCTTACCTCTTCAGATTCTTCCTTTCACTGGATTTTGGCCTTCCAGTCATAAACTACTTTCAGTATTTTATTTAGAAATTTTTACTTGTTTTCAGCAAGAAGGTACACAGTCAAGGTATTTGGTCCTCCATACTGCTGGAGCCTTCTGGAAGTCCCTTGCATATATATATATATTTTTTTTAAAGATTTTATTTATTTATTTGACAGAGAGAGACACAGCGAGAGAGGGAACACAAGCAGGGGGAGTGGGAGAGGGAAAAGCAGGCTCTCCGCTGAGCAGGGAGCCCGATGCGGGGCTCGATCCCAGGACCCTGGGATCATGACCTGAGCCGAAGGCAGACGCTTAACGACTGAGCCACCCAGGCGCCCCGCCTTTGCATATATTTTAATGAACTTTATAAATTTGCATATGTTGTCTAAATATATGTATTATTTTATTATAAAGAAAATTTAAAAATGGTAAGACTAGAAAATCATTGACCTTAAATAATATGCCCTTTGTCATCTAGGAAGAAATATGAAGAAATAGTGGTAACAATACCAGAGCCATTGCTCACTTCTGACCCCTTCTCTAGTGCTTTCTGTGAGTGGGGTGCTAGCAGTAGAAAAAGGGTTAGAGGAGGACTTGATTAACCCACGGGCTGGGATTTAATGTCCTGGAATAATAGAGTTTGTACATACCCCTTCCTGGACATGTAGAAACACCACCTGTCCCTGTAGAGTCTTTTGTCCCTTGAAATGCTTAGACTTCTTTTCTGTTAAATAATATATCCAAAGCATTAAATAATATAAATCATAATTAAGGAATATATCTTGAGGATTTCCATGCTGAATTGTCTTTACAAATGTGCATTGAATGGTTACACCATAGTTTGACCAGTGTTTCATTTTTAGCACATTTGTGTGGCTTCTCACTCTTGGCTCTTACAAACTGAGCCATTATGAATGACCCTGTAATTCATCTTTACTTTATATTTATCATTATTTGCTTAGATTAAATTCCTAGGGCTTAAATTGTGAGGTCACGTGGCATACGTATTTTTAAGGCTCCATATATGTTGTGCCAATGCCATCCAGAGGAGTTGGGCCAATTTACCTTCCACAAGTGGCCCATGGAAGTGCAGCGACAGAGGTTAGCTTGTTAAAGGTGACACATTCAGAGCAAATCCTCTAATAAAAAAAATAATTTCATCACTTTTTTTATCTGGCTCCGTCCCTAGTCTAAAATTGATGAAAGGTGCGCTGTAGCACCCTCGATATTATGCTTACTTGAAGATCTTATAAAAATATCCAGATTTCTCTCCCCTTTCACTTCTTTGTAAAAATTTAATACCAGAGTTATTGCAGCTTCTCAAATTACTAACATATCTTTGCTTTGACAAAACCCCAGCTGTCACATGCTGACTGGTAGCCTGTGGTACTTTCATAATTAATTAGAAGCAAATAGCTATGCCACAATAAATGAACAGACGATCTTCCTATTGTTATCTCCTTGAATGAGTCTGTCCACAGATCCGCTAGTGATGACTCATAGTGCGTTCCCTGTAACCAATGTGAATTAGCAAGAGATACAGCTTTTTGACACTAATTCTACTTGGATTTGGTCACGTTAGAGTCTTGTGTTATGATTTCTGGCAGATAACGTTGAAAGATTGATCTTATAAAGTAAAAAGGCAGCTGGCTACCTGGCATGGCTTTAAATTTGTTTTCACTTAATAGGAGGCAGGATTGTTGTTCTTTAGATCTCTTGCTGTCCCTGGTTAAATCCTCCTGTCTTACTGTTCCTGCTTTTGAGATTTTGCTGTGCAAAATGGCATTCCTACATAAAGAGCTTATGGCCAGGGGCAAGAGTACATTTGAAATGGCTATTTCTTTCTCACCATGTATGGAAAGGTAGTTCCGGCATATGTAACTCCTTCACAAGCAGACATCTGTCAGTTGCGCCGTGCACAACTTCATCAGCTGGAAATCAAAACCCATTCATAATACTTCTGTTTGCAAACTTCTGTCATCAAGGCTGTTCAGGTTGTTAAATTGTTAAATTGGTTCTATTGCCAAGAGAAGCCAGGGCTTGAATGCTTACAGAGAGGCTCAAATTTAAGGTCACATTCGAAAATTGTAAGGAGTCGGCAATTGCACAGAAGCCCCCTTTTCGGAGTCAAGGTTGGGAGATTTGGATGTGGGGCAGTTTTGAATTCTATACTAACCTTATCAAAGCTTAACTTTCCTCCGTCACTGATGGATTTTTCTGGTGGTTTGTGTTAGTCCTTTGGTTACAGAGAAGGCCTTTCCCAAAGCTTTTATGTTGCTTTTCCTTGAGGATTTCAGTCCAACAATAAGAATAATACTGAATATATGCAGGGTCAATCCCATAAAAACTGAGTCAGAGAAAGGAGGCAGATGATTACTCTTAATTTGCTATGAAATTGCACATAGACTCATAAATATCAATGTGACCTGTGAAAATGAAGCAAAGAGAGGATTTACACACTAGGAGAAAAGGTTTTAGACAGTATGCCTCTTGTCTTTTTTTTTTTTTTTAGCACATCTTCCCGTATTATTTGTTTAATGATATGTTTTTATTGCAGCATTACAGTCCATACATTTGTTGTTCTTATTCTTTGAAAGGAATTAAATTGTTGTGATTTTTAGGGCACGGTTATAGCATTGATTTAAGTAATACTTAAGAATTAGAACAATGCATAAGAATCACCTAGGGTATTTGTTTAAAATGCAGACTTGGAGGGGGGGGTCCCCCATGATTCTAATTGAGCACACAATCCGCAGAGCCTAGAAATGGGTTTTCTAACAAGCATTAGAGATTCTGATTTGGGTAGTCCTCAGAAAAACACTATTAAAAAATACAATTTTTAAAAAGATAACAATTAAATAAAAATCAGCTTTGGGACACCGGGGTGGCACAGATGGTTCAGCATCTGCCTTCGGCTCAGGTCATCATCTCAGTGTCCTGGGATCGAGCCCCGCATGGGGCTCCCTGCTTGGCGGGAAGCCTGCTTCTCCCTCTCCCTTTGCCCCTCCCCCTGCTTGTATCCTCTCTCTCTGTCTAGCTCTCTGACAAATAAATAAAATCTTTTTTTAAAAATCAGCTTTATAGAAAATATAAATGAAGAATCTTGTTTTCCTGTATGATTTATTCTTATAATAAAGAGCTGTGGGGGCGCCTGGGTGGCTCAGTCATTAAAGTGTCTGCCTTCGGCTCAGGTCATGATCCCAGGGTCCTGGGTTCGAGCCCCACATCGGGCTCCCTGCTCAGCAGGAAGCCTGCTTCTCCCTCTCCCACTCCCCCTGCTTGTGTTCCCTCTCTCGCTGTGTCTCTCTCTGTCAAATAAATAAAACTTTAAAAAAATAAAATAAAATAAAATAAAAAAATAAAGAGCTGTGACCAGAGTCCCGATTCCTTGAGAACCAAGGCAGATACGCTGTGGAAAGTGCAAGCGCTGGGACTCTTGGGAGGTCGACCCTGCTTGGGACTCAGAGGGCACTTTACTAAGTCACTGTCCTGCCTGTGTCTCTTTTTCCTCCCCTCCAAATTGGTGGGGAGGTTGGGAGGGAAGCAAAACCTTTCTATGGCCTGGACAGGTTGAATATGAGGCTGCTTTGTAAATCCAAACTGATATCATCATATTCAGCACTTGGACAATGCTGCATTCTTTCCAACCTGTTGAATTTAAAACACGGTGATCACAAGCGCACAGACTAACGTCAGACCCTAAACTGCATAATCGTAGCCCTAAACTGCATAATCGTAGCCTCTTTGAGGCTTTGAAGGGTAATGCAAGGTCACAGCCACGTTGCATGTAAACCAACCCTGAAAGATACAATCGTCAAGGCTGCCAGAAAAAAGAAACTTCACAGCTTCCCTTGGTAGTTGTGTGTTTCAGGCCTTAAAAATCTTTCAAGAGAAATCTGAGTTCTTAATCCAAGCTGTCCATGATGCCTCCTGGCCTGTCCTTGGGGCAGAGGGAAAAACCGCCCGCCGTAACTCACGCTACTCCACAGACCGCAAAGTGTAACGCTCTCTCTTGTTGTTTTGTTGTTGTTGATGTTATTGTTGTTGCTGTTGTTGTTGTTTTAATGCAGAACATAAAGCCAGTCTCTTTGGCCTTTCCACGTAAAGCCTCGGGAAAACATCTGTATTTTGCCCATTGCTTCTTTTCATTCTAGGCACTCACCGGTAAGGTGATGATGACCATGACTATTGCATGTGACATCTGTTCTTAAGCTTTCTGTTGTTGAGTAAATGTTCTGCGAGACCATTTAAAAAAATCTAAGTTTATCAGGGAATTTTCGTCATTAGTCTCATATTGGGACCCAGCAAGCCAGTTTCACCCTCCTGGTTCTCTGTGTCCCCCAAATGAGAGGCTGCGACTAGACACTCTTCATTTTGTTCTTTTGCCAACTCCCAAAGTTGTTTCTGGTAGAAAGAGGGGCTTAACCCAGAGCGATTTGGTGGCAGCCAAGACTCCTGTTTTATCAAGTACATTGTTGGTTCCTTGCTGTCTCATTTTTTTCAACACATTGCTTCTGGTGATGAGGATAGTCTCCTATGGCAGGAGAAAAGGGAAGGAGGGCGGGGCAAAGAGAACAGGAAGAAGAGCAGAAGGGAAAGGGATTGAAGGGGACACAGAGAAGGAGGAATGGAAAGCAAGAAAGAAAGTAGTAGCCAGCAGTAATCACAGGGAGTGTAGATGTCACAGGAACACAAGGGCAAATTACACGTGTTTGATGCCTGAATATATCCTCTGCCTGAGGGCGGAGTGAGTTCCTGGGACTGCTTCCTAGAATTCTATATATTTATTTGGAGGGAAAAAATATTTTTATGTATTTATGATTGGGCCTAAATAAAACATAGGGCCTTGAATCATTGGTTACCAGGCTTTTCACAGTTTGTGGTCCCTCACTCTCTCCCTAGCTGCTCGTAGGATATTTGATGGATGTGTGTTACTTCTTTTGATGTTCCTTTATTCACTGTCTATTTTTATTTCTAAATTTAAATTTCACAAAAGGTATGAAAATCTGCTATGATTTTTCTTCATGGAGAAACCCCGGGGCTTTACTGGAAGCCACCCTACAGGGTTGCCCTGTATGCGGAGAGCTCAGTGTGGCCCTTGAAGAACGCATCCTGGCTTCAACCTTTTTGATGTTTTGCTAGAGATTTAAAAAGACACTAAGTTTGCATCATTTCATGTCACAAAATGTAAAGAAGTAGCTCTAATCTGTATGTTTTTCAGGGCACAGTAGATGCCTTTCCAGAAATAGCTAGGAGAATGAAAGATGGTGTGCATGGGAATGTCTGCCGATCAGAACAAGTGTATTTCTTGCCGCTCATGCTGCAGAGGGTAACCCCAGTGCTTTGCTTTCTGATGCCCAGATACTGAAAACTATTTCTGAAAGAAAGTTTACTCTTCGGTATCAAATCAATTGGAATCGATTCCTCAAATGGTCTGACACTTCATATCCTGGGCCATCAGATCATCTTGATTATTGAGAATCCTTTACCGTGTATTTCAAGAATCAAAGTGCTGATGAACCAGCATGGGACCCCTTGCTTCTTACCGGGGAGGGGGCTCTTCCTAGAATGGCTGGACCACTGCAGACCTACCCAAGCATCTTCTAGACACTTGGGCTTGGTTATTGACCTAACTTCCTGAGGACCCATCAGAGCTATAAGATAAAGGGAAACAAATTACCACACAGACTCAGGTAGCTTCATGTGCTCTTCCTATAGCCAGCATTAAAAGCCAGAAAGAGCCTCCTAGAAATGTATGTCCTTATGGATTAAAAAGTTACTTTTCTATTCTTACTAGCTTTATCCTCCTTTAATTGCTGCTGTGATTTGCAGTTGAAAGTTTATATCCATGTCTGCATGCTCAGTAAGGATTTGAGGTTTGGGATTGTACACAGACCTTTAATTAGTCTTATAATTGTTATTATTTAGTCCAGGTGTGTATTTTTTCCCTTGGTAATCTAGACACTGAAATATTCCCTGTGGAACATGCTAGAAAAAGGAAAGGATAGCCCTCTTGTTAGAACTTTATGTAAGAGGGTGCCTGGGTGGCTCAGTTGGTTGGGCGTCTGCCTTTGGCTCAGGTCATGATTCTGGGGTCCTGGAATCAAGCCCTGTGTCAGGCTCCCTGCTCAGTGAGGAGCCTCCTTCTCCCTCTCCCTCTGTAGCTCCCCCTGCATGTGCTCTCTTTGTCTCTCTCTCTCTCTCTCTCTCTCAAATAAATAAATAAAATCTTTTTTTTTTTTAAGAACTTTATGAAAGAAAGAGTTCTGAATCACCTACAAATAGAGAGCCAGTTTCCAGCATGTCATGTCAAGGCATTGCCTCTAAATTTTCATTGTTGTTTCAGGATTAAGCCAGACCACTTTTACTCAATTTAATGAATGTAACCACCCACTCATCAATGTGGAAAATTCAGGGTTCAATGGTGAGAAATTCTATACTGATTATGCAGCACCTCAGTCAAGGCCATGATTTTTTTCTACACATTTTATGACATTATTTTGTCTAGACATTATGTCCTTGTTGCCCTGAATTACAGCATTTATTCCCAAATCACCATTCAAAACTATGCGTCCAAAAGAGTTTAGAAGGAAGCAAAGTACAGTAGTGATATGAAAAAGTAAACTCTGTTAAACTATGTATGATGTGTCTTGATTAAAATACATATGGGGAACCCTGTTACATTTCCGACCACCACCTCTGAGCCCAGTCTTGAAAACTTAGCCAGTTATATCCCACAGAGTGTTTTTACTTAGAGAACTTCAAATATTATGGAGATGAACTCAGGCTCCCTCTACAACTTGTATTCTCCATAGTCGTAGACAAAAGCAAAACAGCTAACTATATTTTCGAGTTCTAGTACAGGAAAAGTTTGAGGGTATCAATGATTAGCCTTAAGCCTATGAATAATCTTCCTTTTCAAAAATTATGTCTTGGCAAAGAAAGGGGAGTGCTGGGGCTGCGGTGGGAGGTGGAGCGGGGGCCCACGGTAGTGTGACTGGGTGGTGTCTGCATGGCCTCTGTCCGGAGAGGATGCAAGGTGACCATGGAGGAACCTGTTCCCACAAAGGTTCGACTGAGTAAAACAGCCTTCACGGTTATGACACGAGATGAGTTAACTCTAAGATGGAGACAATATGAAGCATATGTCCAAGCTTTAGAGGGCAAGTACACAGATCTTAATTCTAATGATGTAACTGAGTTAAGGGAGTCTGAAGAAAAACTAAAGCACAATGAGGAAAACATCCTTGTAATGCGACTAGCAACCGAAGAGCAAGAGATGCAAGAGTGTACTCCTCAAATCCAGCACCTCAAGCAAGTCCAACAGCCTAGCATTGCCTAACTGAGATCAACAATGGTAGACCCCATGATCAGCTTGTTTTTCCTAAACATGAAAGGTGAATTGGAACAGACTAAAGACAAACTGGAACAAGCCCAAAATGAACTGAGTGCAAGTTTACGAGACCCTCCCCAGTCAAGACTTCCCTGAGAGTCCCACTATGAGAGAGCTGTGGTGGGACAGCCAAGTACTCAGTTTCCACACCAAGACTCAGACATTTGGAGCTAAAAAAGGCCTCATTCTTATACTATCTAGCTTGTAATGGTTAAGATAAAACTTACCAGATGAACCTTGTCTTTCAGCTTTTTTCTCTTCCCTCTCCCCTTGCTTCAAAGGACTGAAGGTGCCAAACTATTCCAAAGAAGTGGCCACCTCCAAAAAATTCCCCTTCCAGAACATGTAGACCCTTGGGAAATTTTTCTGAAAAGAAAATAGAGGGAGAAATGAAAGTCCTAAGTCTGTGGCACACGATGTCTTCAGACAGTTTGGAGGAATGAGAACCTAGAGACTTAAAATCATGAATTGAACATGCAAAATTCCAGTAAAATGTAAAATAGAATATGTGCTTAACCTTGAGCATAGTGACTTAGAGACACTGTGTATCAGTTTTGCCAGTAAGACTGTGGACTTCGTGATTGTTGTTGAACTTCTGGGTCAAAACTCAAATGAGGTGAATTTTGCCTTTAAAGAGTTTTTTTGTTTTTTCTGTTTTTGTTTTTTGTTTTTGCTAAGAACCAATATAATTGTCAAAAGAGAATCAAATAATAGATGTCAGTACAAGTAGTTCATATATTCAACCATTTAGTTTGGGGCTCTATATTACTTGACTGAGCCTTAAATCAATGTGGTTTTATCAATTGTTTGTTCTTTGAATGGTTGCTAATGCTGTAGGTAATCTTACTGAGGACTGTACAAACATAAAGGCACGGTATCAGACTTCAGGTTGAAACTGTTTGAAGCATTATAAACATTTGTTTCACTACTAAAGTGTAGTAGGATACTGGCTGTGATGAGACTCACTGAGTTATTTTTTTCAGTAATGAAATTAAATCCCCATTGCCTTCAATAGGCACATGTTGAAAGAGCATTGTCATTGGTGTTAATGGGGGAATGTGTTTCCTTCATTGTATTTGGGCCTTTTCTATTGCACTTGTGTATGTGTGTATGTGTATGTGTGTGTGTGTGTGGTGGGCAGCAAAGCAACGTTTATTGAGCGATAGCAGAGTGATAGTATGAAGCTCCCAAGGAGGGAGGGGACCCAAGAGGGTTGCCCTTACACTCTTGATATTAAATGTGCCTTGAAAATAAAATTGTCTTGGGGTGCCTGGGTGGCTCAGTCATTAAGCATCTGCCTTCGGCTCAGGTCATAATCCGAGGGTCCTGGGATCGAGCCCCACATCAGGCTCCCTGCTCAGCGGGAAGCCTGCTTCTCTCTCTCTCTCCCCCTCTGCCTGCCATTCCCCTTGCTTGTGCTCTCTCTGTCAAATAAATAAATAAAATCTTAAAAAAAAATTGTCTTGACTATAACTTCAAATAAATTCTCTAACTTAAAAATATTTTAAGAATTTCTCCCCCTTTTCAAATTAAATGTGGTGATTACTACCAAGATTAGATCCTTCCTATTTTTGTGAATAGAATGGTTACACTATGGAAAACATGATGGTTCTAATTCTAAAATTTAACAAGAAGTCTTCAGTCAAGATTACCAATTTGATGCCTTTGATGCATCATAGTTACCAAAATAGTATTCACTATTTTAGCTATATATAAGCTTTATATATTATATAGCTATACTTATATAGCTATATTTAGGATCGATTACTGTGCTATATTAATGACCACATTTCTGATTCACTAAGCATATGGCCTAGGAGGCTTCTTTGTTCTCACTTTTTAAATGAAGTACTTGGGTTAGGTGTTCTCTGAGGGCCATGTCAGCCCTAAAATTTTATGATTGTGTGTTCCATGAAATAAACTAGCCACCTTGTCTTTTATGTGATCCCACCTGCTAACTCAGATGTAACCTTTCCCTTATGCCCAACAGGAAAAAAAATGGAAATATTTTATACATAGATCAGCTTTTATAAATAAAGCAAAATGAAGACAGGAAGAAGGAATCAACTCAAATATCAGCAGAAGAGAAGGACATTTAAAAGACATTCTTACCTTGAAGAGATTTGAGTCATTTTCAGATAACTCATTTGAAGTCATTTGTTGTGGACACTCCTAGAATAGGGCCAGCTGATTTAAAAAGGTTTCAAGATGAAGTTTCATCTAGTTTGGCCTGGAACGTAAGACTCTATTATTTTATAGAACTAGGTCTGACCCAGGCGGTGTTGTGGAATGTAATGATTCCAATGAAATGAGGCCATAAGATATTAGGAAACTATTCTTTAACACTTACATTGGTTATGCTGGCTCATCCATTTGGACATTCTAAGAGATAGTCACCATCAGCATCTGTAAATGGACAAAATCACGTTCTAACAATAAGGAGGATTGCTAAACTATGAATATGCCAGGCACTAGTCTGAAGTCCTGACAGTGGTTCAAAGCTGTGTACTATTATTCTTCCCATGAAAAGGAAGGGAACCAGTGAAGAAGTATATGTGATGAAGGGAAAGACAGCTCTGCCCTCCACCATTACTACAGGAAAGCCTTTCTTTAGAGACAGATTTTTACTTAGTTTATTAATTTATCTTCTTTCTTTCTCTTTCTTTCTTTCTTTCTTTCTTTCTTTCTTTCTTTCTTTCTTTCTTTCTTTCTTTCTTTCTTTCTCTTTTTCTTTCTTTCTTTTCTTCCCTTCCTTCCCTTCCTTCCTCTCTTCCTCTCTCTTCCATCCATCATTTATTCCTTTCTTTCTTTCTTTCTTTCTTCCTTTCTTTCTTTCTTTCTTTCTTTTTCTTTCTTTCTTTCAGCACTGACTGGTAGAACTGCCCTCTGATTCCCCACTGATCACTTCCTAGAATCACTCCCCATTCTAGTACCTGATCCTCCCAGGAAAATCAAGCTGCACAAACCCAAAGCCTGGGGTTATTGCTACAAGTCACCTTTTGCTCAGCCCAGACGGTCTGTGGCATCCTCACGTGCATTTTGCATAATTACCCTTTGCAGTTTCCTAGCCAAAGATCTCATATGAAATTAAAAGAAGAAACTCATTTTCTCCTTGGATTTCTGTGCTCCTGGGAAACTTCATCTTGAACCATTTTTTAATTAGACAGCCCTATTCCAGGAGTTCCCGAAATCCCACTTCTTGGTGTGGCTGACTTTATTGAGGACACACAGAGCTTAACACACAGATGTCTGCAAAGATCGCTGCTGATTCGGTTGACCCATTTAAGCCCTGGTGATTTCTCTGCCACCAGGTCCCTTCCTAATGGACAGCCATCCATCCAAAGAGAAGGTTGGTGTGAAGGGCAAGTGTCCACCGGGGACAAGTCCAAGGCTATCAATTCACCATTTTTCTGCCACCTAAGATGAACCTGAAGTCTAGACCCAAAGAAAGGCCTTTTTCCTAATTCTTTAAATTATTTATAACATCCTTCCTCCCTACCACCCCCAACTTGTTATCCTTTATTTCTGGAACTGAATTAAATAATGGATGCTCTGTCATCGGCATTTCCATAAGGTTAAGATGAGTAACCTGTTTAAAAAGTATTTCATTGGGACGCCTGGGTGGCTCAGTCGGTTGAGCGTCTGCCTTCAGCTCAGGTCATGATCCCAGGGTCCTGGGATCGAGTCCCGCATCAGGCTCCCTGCTCCGCGGGGAGCCTGCTTCTCCCTCTGCCTCTGCCTCTCTCTCTCTATCTCTCATGAATAAATAAATAAAATCTTTAAAAAAAAAAAAAAAAAGTATTTCATTAGGGAGAATGAAAAAGGTAGACTGAGAAATTCCAGTAAAAGTTTGTTATATAATTTTAAATGCTTTAAAATAACGTCACAATATCCTTCTTTAAAGAAGAGCGGTCTTTTGTGGGAGATGTTATTAGTGGAGTCCTTGAAGCAAGTGGTGGAAAATGGTTTTTTCATTACTTCAAAAGCAATATTAAAGGACCATGAAATTCAAAGCCCCTGGTTTTATCATAGGCATTTTTATGTCAGGACTTAAACATTTTCATACTCCACATCTTCTAACAATTCTAGTTTTACAGGAAAGAATTGTTATAATTGGCCCGGATCATAGTATGATTATTAAATGATAGGCATCAATTAAGCTGATATTTAAATTGAAGATATTCATATCAGATAAGAGGAAAGTATGATTATAATTAAATGCATAAAATGTATAATCTGCTTTGGGAGTACACTTTAAACCATGTGATTATTTGTTGGAATATAAACTGTCACAAAAATTCTTCCGCCTCTTTCCTCTTTGCTCACTGTCACTAAGCATAAATAAAATGTTTCATACATATTTTCCTTAATCTTAATATGATTATGGGGGTGCTTTATGTAGATTATCATGTTGAAGTTGTATCATTTAGGAATAAAAAGAAGCAGAGAGAGGGGAAGCGTTGAAAATGATAACCGGGATTGGCTTTTGTGAATGCAGGGTTGTCAACACACCTGCATTCCCCAGAGTTAACCTTTTGGTTCCCAGGATTTTGCCACGTGTTATTATGTGAGCAATTATGTGAGTTCACTACATTTATGGATATTTTTTAAAGGTATAAAAATACTGTTAAATAGCAACATGTGTAAGTTTAAAGTATGATTTGTTTACCTACGGGAGATCAGAAAAGCTCCAAAAATCAGATGCACAGATTTTGACACTTATGCTTCCTTAGACAAACAAAAACACTCCCTAAGACCACAAAGGGATTATTTTATCACTTTGATACATTTTTTTTCACTTGGAAGCTCTTGAAAATAGGAGTTCTTCATTTATGTTGTGTGTATTTTCATCTACATCTAAAATATGAGTAAATGCCAATTGTTATTTTTCTCTTTTTTTTTTTTTTAGAGAATGAGAGAGAGCATGAGAGGGAGGAGGGTCAGAGGGAGAAGCAGACTCCCTGCCGAGCAGGGAGCCCGATGCGGGACTCGATCCCGGGACTCCAGGATCGTGACCTGAGCTGAAGGCAGTCGCTTAACCAACTGAGCCACCCAGGCGCCCGTTATTTTTCTCTTTCTGAATGTATTCCTTGCGGGCTGCCTCTTCAGGCATTGACAAGCAGCTGGGCAGTGTCCATTGGGGTTTCTCCACTCCAGCTACCGGGTGAGAAGCCCTTGGCCTGCATCTATCGAAGCAGTCCCATCCTCCCTACGATAGTTACTACCCAGAGGTGATGATGTGATCTAACTTTATCCAATTAGAGCGAAACTCTGGGCTTTGTTTAACGATGAGGAGAAAAATCTGCCCACTGCCCTTCTAAACCCAGCACACGCGATCTGGAAAGAGAAGGATGGATGTTGAGTTTTAGCTGCAGCCACCTTATGGCCACAAGGGAAGACAGCCTGAGGGTGAGGCTGATCCATAAGGGTGAAGGGACAAGAAGAACTGCAAGAAATAGAGCTAGACTTCTAGCTGTACTGCATCCAAAGCCCCACCTCTTCACTGTCAGTGACATGGGCCAATCAACTCCCTTCATGATTTAAGCCAGATTGTAGTTATGTTCAGTTATTTGTAACCAAAAGCATCCTACCAGGTACAGAATTTAGTGCTAAGAGTGGTGCCTTACACATCATAGATCCTAAGATATTGCACTATCTGCATCTAGGTAAGCAGAGCAATGAGGAAAAATCTTTTTCTATGACCAGAAGTTGGTAAATTTTATTTTATACATATATAATATATACATCATGTTATATACACAATATATATAATTATATATAACTGGTTAAATGATTCTATAACTGGTTAAATGATTGCCTGTTGTACCTTACAATAGAGTTCAAGTGCTAGCCAAAATTGCAATATTCAGTGATTTAGTAGGAAAATGTTCAGCTTTCATTAAAATCCTTCAGGAGAGTGACAAGTTTGGACTAAAACTAGCCAATCTGAAAAAGAAATTTAAAGCAATATAGATTTCCTAAAAGAAGCACTCTCTGCAAGTGACTTTCTTTCCTAGACTGGTAAAAGTCTGGTTAAGACTGACCAGATTAAAAAAAAAAAAGAAGAAGAAGAAGAAGAAGAAGAAGGAGAAGGAGAAAAGAGAAGAGAAAAGAAAAGAAAAGAAAAAAGAAAATTCTCTGACCTAGGGTTAGGTCAGTTGGAGCAAAAGCAGGATGGAGGAGCCATCACAGGAGACAAAGCTGATATCTGAAGGAAATCTAATCCTTGATCCTCTCCCAGTAACTAGAATTTCCAAAGAAACCCCAAGCCAAGGGTTAGGCTCTTGTTCAACCCTAGGACAGTCTCCAGATAGGCCCCCAAGGTGATACAAGCCCAAAAAGAGAATTCTCCCCAATGTCCATCTTTGGCATAACCCTATCAGACAAAGGATAGGTAAGATAGTCCCGGAGAGTAGAACTAGGGTCTACAAGATTGGCCAACTAAACCATTCACTCCTCATGCAAGGCAAGAATCACTCAGTGTTCCTGTCCAGCAGGATATGGAATGTGCTATGAACCAATAACCACTCCATGTTGCCTCCTATTCTCCTTTTTACAAGTGAGATCTGTATTGTAGCTTATCATCTTCTCTCCATCATTTGTATGCTGGGAAGTGCAGGGAATGGGTAACTTAAGTTTGTTGACTTATCACTAATCATTAGGAGTTATATCAGAATTTGATTTTTAAAAAAGTACTTTGGGGTGCCTGGGTGGCTCAGTCGTTAAGCATCTGCCTTCAGCTCAGGTCATGTTCCCAGGGTCCTGGGATCGAGCCCTGCGTCAGGCTCCCTGCTCCAGCGGGAAGCCTGCTTCTCCCTCTCCGACTCCCCCTGCTTGTGTTCCCTCTTTCGCTGTGTCTTTCTCTGTTAAATAGATAAATAAAATCTTTAAAATAAAAAAAAGTACCTCATCTAGAAATCCTACACTTGAGGTGCTAGTAACTGGAAGAGACTTGATTGTCTCCCTTTAGACTAGTGGTTCTCAACTTTGGTTGCTATTCAGAACTACTAGGAACTTCTTATGGCCAGGTTGCACCTAGATTAATTAAATCAGAATCTCTAGGGGAGAGACCAGGGATCAAGTGGTCCAACATGTTGCTTAGTTGAGAACCACTACTTCCACTTAGGGGTGGAGATTTGGGGAACCTGGATATGGGGAGGAAGATATATGAGGATTTTGGTTTAGCAAAAACGGCAATGGATCTTTTTGCTTGTTCCTGAGTCATTTCACTCCTTTCTTTTGTAGTAACAGATGTTCTTGATTGACCCCATCTTGGCTTTAGTCACTCATGGGAACATACAGACATTGATTCAGGAGAGGACATTTGACCTAATATATTCCAGTTAGAGTAAAGCCCTAAACTTTTGCTTTATGGTTGGGAAAGAGAAAATATGAAGGAAGAGTATTGATACTGATTGTCCCCAGACAACCCAACTTCCAGAAGTTACAAAACCCTGGAAAATTGCAGGAAAAGGGTGCTGGAGCCCAGAATATGCCATACCTGAAACCTACTCTACCTCTGAATGAAGCCAGTTAATTCCTTTCACTGATCAGGAGAGTTGGAATTAGGTTTTCTCTTGTGAGTAACTGGAAGCATCCTCACTGATAGGCTCTGTAGTGGATATAGGCAGTGCTCTGCTAAGATCCCTAGGATTCTTTTTCCATTGTCCCCCATTGCTTGTTCTCCATTTGCTTCCAATGGCCTGTACCCATGATACTCCTCAGAGGACCGCTCTCAGGCTACTGGAGCTGCTTTGCTAGTTTGCTCAGAGGGCCAGAATTGTCTTGGATTTATATCCTCCCCAGGGCAGGCCTTAGCCAACCACCTCTCAATACATCATAAGCATGAAGCCCAGCCTCCTTGCCTGGAGTTGGACAAGTCCTATTTTACCCTTCATAGCCTGGCTCAGGATCTGCACCTTTGCTGGGCTTCTTCCATTCCTTATCCAACATGTCCAACTCACTTCCCAGTTTCTGCTAGGAGTACTTCCTTCACAGATGACTTAAACACAAATCCTCGCTTGGAGTCTTCTGGGGAATCCAAACTAAGCACATGCTAATCCTCACCAGTGTTGAATTCTGTGAGAAGCACATAATGTGGGATTGATAAATGTGACTGGCTGGCTCAGCAGCCAATTGCTTTCTCTAAAAATATTTTCTCTTATTTTACATGTTAAACAAAATAACAAAACATAATTAGCAATGAGACACATGGCAGAATCAAATTTTAGAGTGAAGTCCAGAGAGGTCATCAGGCTAATCTGTTATGTTACATAAAAAAAATTAAATTCTAGTGAGGATACATGACTTATTCCAAGCCTCTTTGCTGCTTAATGACAAGGCCAATGCTTAAAGTCAGTCTTTGGTGCCATTGGCAATTTGTTTATTGCCATGCCTAACTGTGGATTCCAAGCCTCTTATTTAAATCACATTTCTCTGTTTAGAGACAAATTCTTTATTCTTGCTGCATACAGAAGAGTGTCACAATAGCTGAATTATTAGAGCTGGATACTGTCTATATGAATATGATAAGTATAAATTAATGATTCTTAAATATATGAACCATGGAGTTAGTTAACTCCTGGGCCACAGAATAGACTAGAACTGGAAAAAAATGTGATTCAGAAGATAGAGCTCATAGACTGTGTTCTGAATTTATTCTGGGCATATAGTAGGTACTCAGTAAATGTTTGTTGAATAAAGTATAGTGAGTTCCACAAGGACATAGGGAAGAGAGATTCTAGTGTCAATAGTAGAGAAGAGGTAGGCATGCCTGAATTATTGAACAGAGAAAATGGGCTTTATGTGGAAGAGATGGAGTTTGTTACTCTCTCAGCCTTCTTGGATATAGAACTCAGGAAATAGGGAGCCTATAACTGATAAAGTTATTCTCTAACTAACAAAGGCAAGAACTGAGCCATAGGGCATGAAGGAATGTACTACTGTGCTTCTGGCCTCTCCTGGGCTAGCATTTAAATGAGATGCCGAGTCTCATTCCCTGGAAGTCAGTAGACAGATGGCAAGAGGGATGAAAAAGAGATGGTCAAGGCACTGGTGAATTTTGGAGATAATAATTGGGACCATGGTCTACACTGCCCTTAGTCGTCACAATATGGAGACTATCTGTCCACTGTCATCTTGGAGGCCTTGGATGGTGTTTTGTTAATAAATTTACTGATTTTCCTTACACAGACCCAGAAGGGTTTTTATTTAAAATAAATGTAGATAATGCCTTAGATACCTCAGGATATAAATTTAGGATATAAATTTAGAGAGTACTTTATAGTAATCTCAAAGGCTTTGTTAATCAAGTATATATAGGCTTGAATATGGTTTCTATCCTGTCTCCTAGATTATCAGGAAAGATCATCTAAAGCATATCTTTTAATGGAGGATAAGCTGAGGAAAACTCTGTTCTAAAAAGACAGAGAGAAATATTTACACACATATACGGATTGTTAAAGATTGAATAGATAGGGGCTTCAAATCAGATGCCAGAAATGTAAGCAATTTTTTTTGTTGTTGCTTTAATGCTCTAAAGCTCAGACACAAGAAGGTAGAATGCACTGTTGACAGCATGCTAAAATTCTCCCTATAGTCATGCCCACATATGAAAACAAAAAGAAAAGAAAAAAAAAAAAAAAGGTCAGGAGGAATTGGAAAAGGTTTGCCATGAAATTCAGCTTTGTTAAATCACCAATTTATTCAAGGTGCCCTTTTACCTGATTTAAAGCTTATCTGATGTAATCTTCAAAATTACCTCCTAGATTGTATTTTATATATGAAGAAAGCAATTATACAGTAAGGTAAAATAACTTCTACAAGGTAGTAACAATGGGTTTAAACCCATGTCAGTCAAGTCCAAAGTTATAGGAGAAATGAATAAACAAACAATGCTAGTGAATTGGAAAATTCAATAATGAAAGATCTTTTTTAAAAACTTTTATTATTTGGAAGAAAATAAAAATCTAACTTTTGCATTTTGTTATATCTTTAAAGGCAAAAGTGGTGTCTTGGGGCAGAAGGGTTGATGGTTTGCTATAGAATTACCACCAAGTGTGTTAGTTAGGTGTTCCTAGGCCAATGGATGTACATAAGGATGCAAGACGGTTAGGAGCCTGGGCCAAGTCCTGGTGTACATGGAGTAGGTTCTGTAAATTTTAAAAATGTACGCTTGACAGTTGACTAAGGTAAAATTCTGTCTACAAACTCCATTTTTCATTAACTTATTGAAAACAAGAGTTCATCAACAAATATTTATTGAATGTTTATTCAAAACACAATTTGCATTAGGTTTTACAAGGTAGAGCCTAGGGAAGAACAACAATGATGGGACTAAGACTGAAGGAAAGATCTGGCCATGTTTGAAGTGACAGAGAAGTCATTTTCACCTCTTTAACAACCATTTCTAGTTCTTTCTAATATTACACATACTCCAGCTTAGCTCATCATCTCCCTTCTGGTTCTCCACCTCAAGTCATTTGGATTTACCCACTAAGCAGAGCCTGTTCACTGCCAGAGGCAAGGTATGAGACAATCAAGATGCCAAAACTCATTGTTAACATTTATTTAGCACCGACTACGTGCCAGGAAATGACCTAAAGTTTTAAGATGCAGTAACTGATTAAATCCTAATAAACAACCCCATGAGTGGCTACTTTCATTATCACTTATCTATCTATGAAGATATTGAGATACTATAATGTTATTATGTTCACACTCTCTGAAGTAATAGAGATATTCTCAATCAGATAAGAGGCAATGAAGATAGGTACAGTAAGGATATAGGTAAATTTTTAGATGAAATGGAGAGCAATTGAAAAGATGATCTTTATCTTCCCTACAAAATAAGAGGCAATATGGGAAGATGGTGGTATAAGGGAAAAAATAGAACTAAGGTTATTATGGCTTGGCACTCTGATATTAGGTAGTTTACATAAAACTTTTACCTAGTGCTTACTATAGCCCTTCCAAGAAGGTAATGATACTCCCATTTTACAAAAAAAAAAAAAAGGATCTAGAGATTTGAAAAGTTAAGTTGCTTACCAAAGGCCACACAGTCTGCAAACTCAACACTGTTTGCCACCAAATCTTGGTTCTTTCCCCTGTAGCCTTTTTACTTATCAATTCTCAAGTTGGTGGGAATGAGCTTGGGAAATTAAGAACAGGACAGGTTTAGAACAGTCATGGTGGGAAATGAAACTCATAGCTAGGCAGAAATAAGCAAAAATTGTCGAACAAGTCTCAGAACCAGATCTGAGGACTTGAGGTCCCAACCTGTGATATTAAAATAGAGTCTATCTCGACGATTTTTTGATTCACCTATAGCAAAGCAGTATGCATGACAGGAAGTTTGGAACTGTTAGAGATATGGAAGTAAATGGACTGATCCAAATTGCACTTATAACACTAGTGTACACAAATACTTAAAATACAAAACAAAACAATTATATATGACACCTGCCATGGGAGAGGCACAGAGAATGCCATACTTCATTTACTCTAATTCCAAAAGTTCACATTTTAACATCTTAAACTTGGGATGTATCTTAAAATGAATGACATCTTTTTTCAGCAACGACCAGGTAGTTGTCATGACTTGGTTGTGATTGTCTGCACAATCTCGACCTTGCCCATGGCGGTTCAGATTGCCTTCACTTCAGCTGGGTTATGTTCACTGAGGATACTACACATACTGATATATATTGACATACATACTGATATATGTATTGATTGATATATTGATGTATATAGATATAGATAGAAATAGTTATATAGATATCAACCATACAGCTAGAGGCATGGATATAGTGCTTGGAGGCATATATGTTAGTGAAGCAAATATTTATGTTAATTAAGTAAATATGACCACAAGTTCATATTTTTGTGTGTGAAGCAGCAACTCAAATGCTTTACATAAATTATACCTACAAGTAGATGCGGCTACTTATGTTTTGTTACTGGGATACCTGAAAAAGGAATGCAGAGCACAAATCAAGCAATTCAACTAAAGCTAGGAGAAATTGCCAGATTCCTAGGAATAGATGTATTCTAGTAATCTCCTGCTACATAAAAAATCAGCCCCCAAACCAAATGGCTTAAAGCAATGCCGATCGTTTTATTGTCTCTCAGAGTCTCAGTGGGACAGGAATTCAAGAAAGGTTTGCTTGGGTGTTTCTGGCTCATGGTCTGTTGTGCAGTGGCAATCACAAGGAAACTAGAGCTGGGACGGCAGAGAACTGAAGCACCTGGAGGCGGGTCAGGCATCTGTCTCACTTCATGTAGTCCCAGAGCGTCTCCCTTGGTTTCTCCTCATGGGTTGCTTTGGGCTTTGAAATGTTTTGACGGCCCTGAGGCAGTTGGACGGTTTATGTGGAAGCTGAAGGCACTCAGAGAGAGTAGTCCAGTGAGCAAGATGGAAGCTGAATCACCTTCACAACTTCGCTTCAGAAGTTGTGTGGCATCACTTCTGAGGCATTTTGTTGGCTACAAGCAAGTCAGAAGACTGCTCAGATTCAATGGGAGGGAAGTTAACTTCACCTTTTGATTGGGGAGCAAAATCCTAGAAGAGCACATGGGCTGGGAGCTATTTAAAAACTACAATCTGCACAAGATGAAAGAAATGTCAAAGCAATAAGAGGCTGGCATTACTGATTCATTCATTGTGTAGGACTTAGCATTAAAGCATTGGGCTTCCACTGAACTTCCTGCTGACTTTAAACAGAAGGCATCTAACTTCCTGCAACATGTGATTCAGTCAGGGGGTAAAGATGAGACTACAATGTTATGCTAATTAAACCATGGTGTTCTTGAAATAAGTTGTCAGTACTAAAGATACCTTTAAAGAGGTCAAGATCATGATCACCAGTCACATGTTTTCTATGTGTAAATGACCCTAGAAGAGCTCATTCCAGTAGGTTAAAATAAGAATTCTAAGTGACAAGAGAGCACCATGCCATACTTAATTGGCAACATTTTATTTAGTGCTGCATAAAATAATAGTGTCTTACAATTTATGGCATTTTTTGCTTTGATGAAGGACAGTAGTGCCACGAAAGCATGAAATCAGCATAAATTTCCTCTTCTTGATATAGTCAGAAGGCTCAGAGAAATACTACAGGGCATTTTTAGACTTTGGGAGGTAGAAATAATACCTAAAGACGAAGCAGGAAGTCAAGGAGTATGTTTGAAAAACACTTTACTACTAAACCCCATTCCATGTACCCAGGCTTTGCTCCATTGATCCATATGTAATTCCTCCTCTAACCAGTCTTGCCATTTCCCTTGTGAGTTCCCCAGGTTCCTGCCAATCTTTCATGACTCCTGTCAGGTCCTGCCAACTCCATGTTGAGATTCTTTGTTGGTTGCAACTGGAGGGCAGGAGGGGTGGGCTGGCAGGGCAGAGTTTGGTTTTTCTGTTTTACCTATTGGGGTTTCTTATAAGGTTTCTATTGATGAATGGGGTTCACAGCTTAAAAACAAAAGCAAAAATGTAAGTCACTGTAATATACCATACACTTTCATGCTCAGGCTTAGAGCATACAATTAATTAGTCATCATCCATTCAATTAATGCCTGCTTAAGACCATCTTCCAGGTTTTAAGTACTGTGCGAGGCATCTATTTATGGTACACCTTGCTTCATGGAACTTCGAATTGAGTTGGAATGGACTTATGTTTTATTTTGGGGGCAAATATCTAGGAGTGGAATTGCTGGACCGTCTGGTAATTGTATGTTTAACTTTTGTTAAAGTAGCTGTACCAATTTTTGTTCCCACTAGCACTGATGAGAGTTCCAGATGTTTCACATCCTCAGCAATACTTGGTATGATAAGTCTTTTTAAGTCTAGCCATTCTATATCATGGTGGTTTTCATTTGTACTCTCTTGATAACAAATGATATTGAGCATCTTTTCATGTGCTTATTGGCCATTCTTGCATCTCCTACTGTAAAATGTGTGTTCAGATCTTTTGTTGTTTTAGCTAGAGTTTTTTTCTTATTATTATTGAGCTGTAAGAGTTTGTTGTTTTTTTTTTTTTAATAACTACTGTTGATGAGTCCTTTGTCAGATATATGTATGGGGGGTTTTTTCTCCCATGGTTTGCTTTTTCATTTTCTTAATGGTGTCTTTCAAAGAGCAAAGTTTTAAATTTTGATTAAGTCTTACTTATCAAAGCTTTCTTTTATGGTTCATGCTTTTGTGTCACATCTAAAAAAATAGTTCCTTGTATCAAGGGTGCAAAGACTTTGTCTCACATTTTCTTCTAAAGCTTTTATAGTTTTAGCTTTCATGTATAGATATGATCTCTTTCTAGTTAATTTTTTAATATAATGTGAGATAACAGTTGAGTTTATTTTTACATCTTCCTTTACTTTTCAGTTGTCACTGTTTCCTCCTATTACTGATCCCCTAATTTTTATACCCTCTAACCCCTTCTAACTTGTCTCTAGTATTCTGGAAAGCTATCTATCAAGATCATTAGGAGACATTGTGAGCCAGAACCTAAGAGACGACTGTTTTAAAATGGAAGGGTGAAGGCATTTATTTTGGCAACACAGCAGCCTGATTTTGCTGCCTTTAGGAGTCTCATATATTTCAGGCAGCCACATAATAGGATCTCTGGAGAAGTGACATGCTAGTTCCTATACTATATTATTTCATTTGAGTTCATTTTATGGTGTATAGTTTGTTAAACCCTAGGCCATCCATTTTAGTATCAGTAATTCTACACACTATGCCTAGCATAATGCCTGTCTCATAAAAAGTATTTGGTAAGTTAAATATGTTCTGGTGATTGGCAGCAAATAGAAATGACGGTGTTTCAGACTTACTATTTTCTAGAGCAGTACCTTGCTTTTTTTACTGCTGTGTAGTTTTAATCATGCACTCTCCAATTTATGCATATTTGTTTATTTACATAGTATATGCATACATCATTGCAGTACTATTTTTATTTATACCATTAAAAATAGAAATTGAAAAGAATGAAATAAAATAAATTTAAATAAAATGTAGTATTTTCATTTTGCACTGGAATCATATTATGATTTTGTTCTTGGAGACATGGTAGAGGATTCCTAAGTTTTAAATTGGATTCTGAAATTAAACGCGAAGCGTGTGAATGTTATAATAATGAAATTTCACACATTGGGTTGCTGAATAATCAATAGAGGGACTGTGGTTACTAATAATTAGACTATTATACTTAGAACCCATGTCAATTAATAAAATTTTTAAGAAGATACAATTAGCGACAGTAAAACTGTCCTTTAAAAGTGTAAAATACCAGATAATCAGTTTTAAAACCTTTATCTGTTGCTTTAAAAATAAGCATTTCTGAACTGCTTTAGTCTAAAGCACCACAGAGTCATGAAGAGGGTTGCTGTGCATTTCCTATGATAACATTTGAATACCCCCCATACATCTGTACGATTCTTGTATTTCTAATCATTCATATTCAGCATGTGCCTTCTAAATATGCCAGTGAAAAATAAAACGATTACTTTTCCTCAAATGTTCAGCAGGCACTCTAAATTAGCCAGCTGGTCTCTTGTCATGGCTGAAAACATATAGTCTTTTTATAAAAAGTGACAGTAAATACATCCATGGCACCAGACACTTTATATGCAAGTGTAAATTCCGTTGGTGCAATGACTTATGATTGAAGAAGAGCAAAAAGTGTGTAAAGAAAGAGAATTGGTATGAATAGTGCTCCACAGGCCTTGCAGTGGCTCACAGAGAATAATTCATTTTAAGGAAATGAAATCACCTTGTTTTATGGCAAGGCAGTAATCTCAAGGTCCACATGTTAAGTTTTTTTATTATTATTAAAGATTCAGAAGTCATTTAAAAACATGACCTGTTAGAACAATTCAATATACCAAGTCTATTTGCAAAAATTGTGTTGTAAATCACGATTCATTATGTGATTGTGATC
Organism: Neomonachus schauinslandi; assembly: GCF_002201575.2. Lineage (NCBI taxonomy): Eukaryota > Metazoa > Chordata > Mammalia > Carnivora > Phocidae > Neomonachus > Neomonachus schauinslandi. The sequence goes on along the minus strand of NC_058410.1, from coordinate 18,204,174 downwards.
AGCATACACTGTTAGAAATCCATCTCTCTTGATATCATCCTTTCTATGTGGTTCCTTTTATGCAATGGAATAGTCCCCACCTCCACTTTTATTCTCTTTTTTTCTTTGCCCTATTTTGTTCCTCTGTTTTATTTCTGGCTTTATTTTAAACTACCTTATACTTTCTTATTTTGGCCTATCTCTTGTGATTTAACTTCTGTCACCATACTTTATGATATATGATAGGTGCAAAATACCATAATGAAACCATCTTTATTTTCCCTGAGACTCTGGCCTTAGAGTCTCTCACAGACCATGAAATAAAAAGCAAATGAATGCCTGAATGATGGAATTGGAGGGTGCTTTAGAGATCTTCTATCTTAGTCTCCTTGTTTATTTAAAGATGAGAAATTGATACCCAGATAGGCCAAGTGACCTGCTCAGATAACAGAGTGGCAGCCTAGATGTGCCTTATCACCAGTTTAGTACTCCCTCCCTCTGTCGAAGCTTCCTTTGTGATTAAAACCAACTGAATTGTATAATCAGCAGTCATCATTTTGATGGTTCAACTATTTGTGACAGTTGTCTTTTTCCTTGATAATTCATTCAACCATTTTTCTATGATATTGATTGAGCATCTACTATGCACAAGGCCTGTTGAGGATACAGAAGTAAACAAAGAAAACAAAACCCTTCCTTTGTAGGGTCAGCATTCTAGTGGAGTGAGACAGATGATATACACCATAAATGAGCAAAACATATAGCCTGCAAAATAATGATGAGCGTTGTGAAGAAAAATTAGACAGGGAAAGGAACTTGGGATTAAGCTTATATTTTTGTGTTGAAGGGGAAAGGGTAGGTAAAATCTTAAGCAGTGTAACTAGAAAAGGTATCAACAGAAAAGATGAGCACTGGGTATTGCTAAATTATTGAACACTGCCTCTGAAACTAATGAAGTACTATATGTTGGCTAATTGAATTTAAATTTAAAAAAAAAGAAAAGAAAAGATGAGATTAAAGACCTAAGGCAGAAGAGAGCCCTGCGATCCACTTCTTGCATGACTGTGGAAAATCTTGACTTTGTCCATAGGGAAGAAAGCCAGGATTTTCTATATAGCTCTCCTTCATCTTCTGTAAGTAGTCAACTCAACCAGATGAACATCCTGAAGTCAGAATTCTTTCTTTTACCCAGAACATTTGCAGCCATCAGAAGGGTTTCTTTTACATTGTACACCTAGATGTAAGTGATTTTAGCAACTCTAGCTCTGCCCAGGAAGAATGTAAATGGACTAGGCTGGCACTTGAGAGCTGGGCAGGAAAAACTGGATTTGTGTTGGTTGGGCCAGGGCCTGCTTTTCTAGTTATTCTCTGCCTGTCAATTAGGCTTAATCCACAGAGCTCAGATGAAGCCCAGCTTGAGAACTGCACCGCTTGGAAACACTTTATCCTGAGACCTAGAAAGCAAAAGGAGGAAAGTCATTTCTTTGCTTGAAAAAAAAAGCAATTTTCTGACAATGACCAGACCCTTAAGCATCTTTTGAAATAAAATAATTCTCAGTGAGCTCAGGAAGTTTAACCACTAGCTAACTTTTATTGTAGATAGAGGAGAGCTAGCTTTGTGATTGTTAATTTTCTCATGTTTTGGATGATGTTAAAAGAAGAAAAGATTCTTTGATTTAAAAAATTTCAAAAATTTCTGTGTATCTACCACAGAAAGAATAAATATGAGACTTTATGATCAAAAACACTTTATGTATGGATGCATAAACTACATCTCTACATACAATTATAAATTCCCCTTAGATGCTTTTAGATTTTCTATATACATCTTAGTTACAAAAATTTTGTTATTTCAGAGGAAAAGATACCTTTATTAAATTCCCAATGCCACGGCACCTGGGTGGCTCAGTCAGTTAAGCAGCTGCCTTCGGCTGGGGTCATGATCCCAGGGTCCTGGGATCGAGCTCCACATCAGGCTCCCCGCTCGGGGCGTCTGCTTCTCCTTCTCCCTCTGCCTGCTGCTCTGCCTACTTGTGCTCTCTATCTCTCTGTCAAATAAATAAATAAAATCTTTAAAAAAAATTTCCCAATGCCATCTTCATTCATTCATTCATTCATTCATTCAGTATATATCGTATGCCTGGCACTGTACTAGGTACAGTCTATATGATCAGTAATGGAAAGACCTTTTCTATAGTTTATATAGTTCCTTATTTCTTAAGGATCAAAATCAGCTGTAATTAGATCTTTATTGGACAAATGCCTTTCCAAATTTGTGTATTGACACATTATAAAATATAATGAAATAAAAACGGTGTACAGTACTATCAACTTCTGGGGGGGGATGGTCAAGTTTAAACTAACTTATGTGTTAACTTAAAATGTAGAGAATTACTATACAATATAAGTGTACCTTATTTAAAAGATAGGCTACCAAGTAAGTCAATTAGGAGGATAGCGATATTACCAACTAGAAAAAAAACTTTCAAAACTTTCAATTTTCTAAATAGATTCTTCCTAATAATATTACAGTACCAGTAGAGATGTCCAATCTGTTTTTAGCCAGGGCATGGATATTTAGGATCTTAAAAAAATTTAATAACGGAAGGACTTCTACTTATGGAAAGATGGAGTAGACATACTTTTCCATTTTCATTCTGCTAAATACAGCAAGAACTCCAGACACATATATAAGACAAACATAAGAAGACTCTGAAAGTTGGAGAAGAACACAGATTAGCTATGATTTGGGGACCCAAGGAACAACACAGCAGTGAGTTTGCTGAATTTTTCCCCCTCATATGCCCAAGATTTATTGTTGAAAAAGTCAGTAATCTAGAAACATCAACAGGTGCAGATAAAAACAGCCCCAATAAAAGCCTGCTCTCTGTTGCCAAAGGGCTAAGAAAGGGACAAAAATCTTTTAGACAACAATTGCTCTGTTCTACTCTTCGTTGTATCAGACAACAGGAGCTTCCTCTACTTCCTATCTCACCTAAAGCTCAAGGAGAAGGGGAGCTAAGAAACACTTGTGAGAGTCACAGCCCAGGGACACAGGCCCACTAAAAGTCTAAGATTTAATCATAAGATTATAGAAGACTTCCTCTTCTCCACACCTTAACACCATACCAGCAGGGCTCCAGTGTAACAGTGGCTTCCAGCTGAAAGATCTGCAAGATGCAAAATATGTGGAGATGTAACTGACAAAACTGAAAGGAGAAACCAACAAATCTATGGTATTAACTGGAGACTTTACCACCACTCTCTCAACAAGTGCTAGAACAACTAGAAAGAAAATTAGCAAGGATATAAAAGAACGCAATAACACCATCAACCAACAGAATCTAATTGATATTTATAGGACATTCCACCCAACAATAGCCGACTAACCATTTTTTTCAAGTGTCCATAGAACCTACATCAAGATAGATCATAACATGGGCCATAAAAGAAACCTCAACAAACTTAAAAGAATTAAAATTATACAGTAGTTTCTCTGACCGCAGTGGAGTAAAACTAGAAGTAAATAACATACAGAAAACAGGAATATCCCCAAACACTTGGAAACTAAACACTTCTAAATCTATGAGTCAAAGAGGGAAATTTTAAAAAATACATGGAACTGAATGAAAATGAAAACACAGTATATCAAAATTTGTGGAAGGCTCCTAATGCTGTGCTGAGGCAAACTTATTGTACTAAAAACACACATTACAAAGGGAAAAAAGTTTTAAATCTGTATTCTAGAATCCCTCCTCAAGAATTTAGGGGGGGAAAGAGAAAAATAAACTCAAAGTAAGCAGTATAAAGGAAATAATAAAGCCAAAATCCAATGAAATTGAAAGCAGAAAATCAGTAGAAAATCCATAAAATAGCTATTCTTTGCAAACATAAAATTGATAAAAATTAACAAAGAAAAAAGACGCAAATGATTGGTATCGAGAATGAAAATGTGGATATCAATAGAGACCCTGCGTATTAGTTTGCTAGGGCTGCTCTAACAAAGTACCACAGACCGAGGGGCTTGACAAACAGAAATTTATTTTCTCACAGTGCTGGTGGCTGTAAGTCCAAAATCAAGGTGTTGGCGTGTTTGGTTCCTTCTGAAGGCTTTGAAACAAAGATCTGTTCCAGGCTTCTCTTTAAGGCTGTCTTCCCTCTATGCATATCTCTTTGTCCAAACCCCCTTTTTATAAGGATACCAGTCACACTGAATTAAGGTTAACCTAAGGACTTCACTTTATTACCTCTTTAAAGACCTTGTCTCCAAATAAGATCACATTCTGAGGTACTGAGGGTTAGGACTTCAACCTATGAATTCTGTGGGACAATGCAACCCATAATACCCTGCAAGCAACAAAAGGACAACAAAGAAATGCTTCAAAAGACTCCATACACATAAAATTGAAAATTTAGACAAAATAGGCCAACTCTCTGAAAAACACAATCTACCACAGCTCACCTAATATGAAATCCGTAGGCAACAAGAGTGAACCTAGCTGAATGTCTAAAGTTATTAAGAAAATTAAATCTATTATTTAAAAAAACTTCAAGAAGGAAAGAAAGGAAGGAAGGAAGGAGGGAGGGAAGGAAGGAAGGAAGGAAGGAAGGAAGGAAGGAAGGAAGGAGGGAGGGAGGAAGCCTGCCCAGGTCCAGGTGGTTAAGTGGGGGAATTATACCAGACATTAATTTCTCACAATCTCTTCCAGAAAATATAAGATAATGTTCCTCACATTATTCAATTCATTTTGTGAACCTAGCATTATCTTGATACCAAAAACAGACTAAGATAATTCAAAAAAGAAAATTGCAGACCAATATTTCTCATGAATATAGATGTAAAAAGCCATAGCAAAATATTAACAAATAGAAATCAGCAATATAAAAATAACTATACTCCATGGTCAATTAGGATTTATTCCAGAGATATAAGACTAGTTCAATATAATCCACATTAGCGGATTAAAGAAGAAAAATTACCTAGAAAGAAAAATGACAATTAATGCAGAAAAAGCATTTCAAAATATTCAACACCTATTCTTGATTACAAAAAAAAAAATCAGGCAAGTAAGAATAGGAGAAAATTTCTACAATTTCCCCAACTCAATTAAAAGTACCTACAAAAAAACTCATTGCTAAAATTTTGCTTAATAGTGAAAAATTGAATATTTTTCTCCTAAGATCAGAAATAAGGCAAAGTTGTCTGTTCACAGACACACAGATCAATGGATTAAAACTGAGAATCCAGAAATAGGACTCACACAAATATGGCCCACTGACTTTGACAAGATGAAAAAGCGATTCAACCCAGGAATAATAGCCCTGTCAAGAAATGGTACTGGGCAAGCGGACATCCATAGGCAACAAAAGTGAACCTAGATTGAAGACTCACCTTATAAAAAAGTTAACTCAAAATGGATTACAAACTTAAATATAAAATATACCTAAATTTTTAAGGAAAAAAATGGGAGTAAATCTTTGGCAACTAAATCTAGGCAAAAAATTTCTTAGATTTGACACCAAAAGTACAATCTATAGAAGGAAAATGGGGAAAGTGATATAAGCAAGATGACAGTATAGGAACTTCTAGTACATGTCTCCTCCAAGAAATATCAATTTGAACAATATCCATGCACAAAAATGCCTTCACAAGAGGTAGGAATTATAGTACCTGAGTGGAGCACAGAAATAAGAAAAGATCCATTACCCCATCACCTCTCCAAGCCTAGGCAGCTCAGCATGGAGAGAAACACCCTTCTGTGGGGGAAAGAGAGTGAAGTCACCGTTTGACTTCATTAAAGACCCTATACGAGGGCCCCTCCAGTGCCAGACCAACTTCCAGGAGCCCAAGCCTCTGCCCTCGCCAGTGCCAGGCCAATATCCATGGACCTAGCCTCTAGACCAGTTCCAGCCTGCCCCAGCTCCTACAGTTCCAGGCTCTAGGAAGGATCCTGTAGACTAAGGTTTCTGGTCTGCCTAATGCTGAGCTGCCCTAGGTGGTCTCAGCGTCCAAGCTGGCGCCCACAGACTCAGCCTTCAGGCAGTCCTCCCAAAGCCCCAGGCTCCAGGCTGACTCTTGTAAACTGAGGCTCCCAGCCTGCCCCAGCATTGGGTCAGCCCCCATGGACCCAGGTCCCAGGCCTACCACCACATATGCAAGTGCCAGACCTACCCCAGTGAACTTAGGCTGCAGACCCACCCCCCTAGGTCCAAGCACCAGACCTGCCCACCTGAGGGTTTATAGGTTGTCCAATTTGTTGGTGATAATTGTTCATAGTCGTCTCTTATGATCTTTTGTATTTCTACGGTATCAGTTGTAATGTCTCCTCTTTCATTTCTGCTTTTATTTATTTGAGTTCTCTTTTTTTCTTGATAGGTCTAGCTAAAGATTTGTCTATTTGTTTACTTTTTCAAAAACTAACTCTTAGTTTCAGTGGTCTTTTTAGACTCTATTTCATTTATTTCCACTCTGATAATTGCTATTTCCTTCTTTCTACTAACATTGGCCTTAGTTTGTTCTTTTTCTAGTTCCTTGAGGAACAGAGAGAAGCTCAGTGCTTTTTTTTTCTCAATATTTTATTATGAAAAAGTTCAGACATATAAAAGTTTTAATAATTTTACAATGAACATCCATATATGCACTACCTATAGTCTACAATGAACATTTCATACAGTAGCCTTATCTTATATCTGACCATCTATCCATCCCCAGTCACTGCATTACCCTTTCTTACTTTTTATATGATTGCATTTTTTTTTTGTGGCCTGATTTATTTTTATTGTTTCTTTTTTTTTTTAATTTTATTATGTTATGTTAGTCACCATACAACACATCATTGGTTTTTGATGTGGTGATCCACGATCCATTGTTTTCATATAACACCCAGTGCTCCATGCAGTACATGCCCTCCCTAATACCCATCACCGGGCTGACCAATCCCCCCTCCCCCCCAAAACCCTGTTTGTTTCTCAGAGTCCATAGTCTCTCATGGTTCATCTCTCCCTCCAATTCCATGCTTTTTACTGGTGAATTCTACCAAACATTTAAAGAAGAATTAACACCAATACTTCTCAAATTCTGCAAAAAATTTCAAGAAAATGGAACACCCCCCAAACTCATTTTATGAGGCCAACATTACCTTTATATCAAAACCAAAAGAGGATACCACAAGAAAATAATACTACAGGCCAATATCCCTGATGAATATAAATGCAAAAATTCTCAATAAAATACTAGCAAGCCAATTCCAATAGCACGTTAGAAGGATCATACATTATGATCAAATGGGATTTTTCTCTGGAATGCAAGGATAATTCAACACACACAGATCAATAAATGCAATACACTACAGTAATAGAATGAAAGATAAAAATTATATGATCATTTCAGTAGATGGCAAAAAAGCATTTGACAAAATTCAGCATTCTTTTGATTACAAAAATTCTAAACAAACTGGGTGTAGAAGGGAATTACCTTAACATAACAAAGGCCACATATGACAAGCCCACGGTTAACATCATACTTTTTTTTTTTTAAGATTTTATTTATTTATTGGAGACAGAGAGAATGAGAGAGAGAGAGCACATGAGAGGGGGGAGGGTCAGAGGGAGAAGCAGGTTCCCCGCCGAGCAGGGAGCCTGACGCGGGACTCGATCCAGGGACTCCAGGATCATGACCTGAGCCGAAAGCAGTCGCTTAACCAACTGAGCCACCCAGGCGCCCTAACATCATACTTAACGGTGAAAGGTTGAAAGCTTTCCCTAGGAGGTCAGGAATAAGATGAGGGTGCCCACTCTAACTATTCCTATTCAGCATAGTGCTGAAAGTCCTAAGCAAAGCAATTAGGCAAGAAAAAGAAATAAAGTGCTTCCAAACTGAGAAGGAAGAAATTTTCAGATGATGATCTTATATATAGAAAATCCTAAAGATTCCACCAAAAGTCTGTTAGAACTAGTAAGTTCAGAAATGTTGGAGGATACAAAATCAACATAAAAATCAGTTGCATTTTCATACACTAGCAACAAACTATCTGAAAGAGAAATAAAGAAAATAATCCCATTTATAATAGCATCAAAACAATGAAATACTTAGGAATATATTTAACCAAGGAGGTGAAAGATCTGTACACTGAAAATTATAGGATATTGATGACAAAAATTAAAGAAGATACAAATATATGGAAATGTATCCCATTTTCATGTATTAGGAGAATTACTATTATTAAAATGTTCATACTATTCAAAGTGATATATAGCATCAAAGCAATCCCTATCAGAATCCCAATGGCACTTGCTTCTATAAAGATATAGAACAAACAGTCTTAAAATGCATATGGAACCACAAAAACCCTGAATAGCCAAAGCAACCCTGAGAAAGAAGAACTAAGCTGGAGGCATCATACTTACTGATTTCAATCCTTATGATAATGCTATAGTAATCAAAATAATATGATACTGACAGAAAATCAGACACATAGATCTATGGAACAGAATTGAGAGCCCAGAAATAAACCCACACATAGGCAGTCAACTAATATTTGACAAGGGACCCAAGAATATTCAATGGGGAAAGGACAGTCTGGTTAATAAATGGTCCTAGGAGAAGAACTAAATAATCACATGCAAAAGAATGAAATTGGACCCCTATCACACCACACACACAAATTAACTTAAAATAGATTTAAATATAGGACTTTAAACCATAAAACTCCTAGGAGAATACATGAAGTAAAAGCTCCTTGACATTGGACTTGGCAGCAATTTTCTGGTTCTGTCACCAAAAGCACAAGCAACAAAAGCAAATAAGTGAGACCACATCAAACTAAAACACTTCTACACAACAAAAGGAACAATAAAATTAAAAGGCAACATACAGAATGGGAGGAAATATTTATAAACATATACTCATAAAAAGTATCATAAATTTATAAGGAATTTATATAATTCAATAGCAAAAACAATTTTATTAAAAAGATGGGCAGAGGACCTGAATAGACATTCTGCCAAAGAAGCATACAAATGGCCAACAGGTACATGAAAAGGTGTGCAGCTAATCATCAGGGAAATGCAAATCAAAACCACAATGAGATATCAGCTCACACCTATTAGGATGGTGATATCAAAAAGACAAGAGATAACAAGTGTTGAAAAGAGAACATTTATACACTTTTGGTGGGAATGTACATGCAGCCACTAGGGTCAACAGTATGGACATCCTTCAAAAAATTAAAAATAGAACTAACATATGATCCAGCAATTCCACTTTTTGGTATATGCCCAAAGGAAATGAAATCAGTATCTCAAAGACTTATGTGCACCCCCATGTTCATTGCAGCATTATTCACGATAGTCAAGACATGAAAACAACCTAAGTGTCCAATGATTAACACACACAGTGGAATATTATTCAGCTATAAGAAAGAAATTCTGCTTTTTCACAATAACATGGTCGGAGGGCTAAGTGAAAGAAGTCAGATAAAGACAAATACTGTACGATAACCCTTAAATATGAAATCTAAAAAGGCCAAACTCATAGAAATATAGAGTATAATGGTGGTTGTCTGGCCCCTGGGGTGGGGAAAACAAAGAGATGTTGATCGAAGTGTACAAACTTACAGTTTTAAGATGACTAAGTTTTGGGTATGTAATGTACAGTATGGTAACTGTAGTTAATAATACTGTTTTATACACTTGAAAGTTGCTAAGTGAGTAGATCTTAAATATTCTCACCATAGAAAAAGCAATGGTAATTATGTGAGGTGTTAGAAGTGTTAAACCACTTAATTTTGGTAATCACTCACAATATAAATGTGTTTCAAATCATCCTGTTGTATACCTTAAACTTAACACAATAGTATATGTCAATTATATCTCAATAAAGCTGAGGGGGAGGAAGACACTGAATCTTAAAAAAATGCATATTGCCAGACAGAAATGTTTATATCGCTCCCATTTCCTTGGGTGGAAAAATGGACAGAGTTCAGCAAACTTTACCTTAAAACAGGTTCAAGAAACCTCATATTGTGTCTGTGTCATCAGCCCCAGAGAACAGAAAGATAAAAACTCTCGCATAGAATACTCTGATAGCAGAACGAATATTTAGAAGGGAAAAATTGGGTAAATTGGACATCATCAACATTAACAACTTATGTTCTGTGAGAAACCCTATTAATGAGATGAAAAAATAAGCTACAGAGGGGGAGAAAATATTTACAAATCATATATCCAACAAAGGCTTACTACCTCGAATATATAAAAAATTCTTTGTTTTTGAGAGAGAGAGAGGGAGAGAAAGAGAGCACGGGGTGGGGACAGGGAGTGGCAGAGGGAGAGGAGAGAGAATCTTAAGCAGACTTCACTGAGCGCAGAGCCCACTCAGGACTTGATCTCATGACCCCTAGACCATGACCTGAGTGGAAATCAATAGTCAGACGCTCAACTGACTGAGCCACCCAGGCGCCCCTATAAATAATTCTGAAAAAAAAAATCAACATTAAAAACAAAGGACTTAACTAGAAAATGGATAAAGACATTTCTTTAAGAAATGAGACATTTCCCTCAAAGAGGATACCCAGATGTCAGATATGCACATGAAATGATGTTCAGCATCATTAAGGAAATTAAAACCACATTGAGCTATCTATACACACGTAACAGAATGGCTAAAACAAACAAACAAACAAAGAAAATAGTGGAAACCCCAAAAGCTGGCAAGGATGCAGAGAAACTGGATCACTCATAAACTGCTGGAGAGAATGTATAATATTACAGTCACTCTAGAAACATTTTTGCAAGTGACTTTAAAAAGCTAAACATACAACTACGATTCCTCCTGGGCATTTATTCCAGAGAAATAAACACTTGTATTCACACAAAAACCTGTACATGAGTGATTAAAACACCTTCATTCATAATAACCAAAAGCTGGAAGCAACCAAGATGTCCATCACCAGGTGAATGGGTTAAACAAACTGTAGTACATCCATATCATGACGTATTTCCTAAAAATAACAAGCAGCAAGCTATTGGTAAAAACAATAATGTGGGTGAATCTCCAGAGACTCATGCTGAATGAAAAAAGTCGATCCTAAAAGATTATATACGGCATGACTCAATATGTACCATTATTGAAATGACAAAACTACAGAAAAGGAGAGGGCATGTTAAGGTGGGCTGGAAGTGGGAGGGAGGTGGAATATTGTACTACATGTGGTTTTACAAATTGTTACCATTAAGGAAAAATTGGGTAAAGGATAGCCAGGGTTTCTCTGTATTATTTCTCACAACTGCATCTGAATCTACTATTATCTAAAAATAAAATTTTAACTTAAAAAATTCTACTAATGAACGCTCAGAATGCAGACACCTCTACTTGCATGGATCATTTAGATTTTCAGTACAGTAAGGGGAAATTCTGTGGAAGACTGAATGCGTTTTAAATTCTGTAATTGCCTTCCTTAAGAAGAAATTGGTAAATTCACCAAAGAGACTCACTAATGACTGCAGGGATTTATTCATATTATTGACTGGCTTATTAGTAAGCCACAGAAATAACAGAAAATCAAAATGAACACAGTCTCAATTTGTTTTCTTTTTATTCCAGAGTTGTAGTGTTCCTTAATCAAATCAAAGAGAAATTACAATTTATCCTGTGGTTGTGGCTATTATTTCTCCATATGAGGATTGCCAGTTAAAATACATGTCTTTTTTATCAAACTCAAGTTGAATGTATTTAACTAAATTTGTTATTCCTTTACTCATTCTTCCACTAAACATAGATTTATTGAGTACCTACCATGTGCCAGGCACTGCTCCAGATACAGAATTTCCAGAAGGGAAGCAAGCAGAGGCCATGCTCTTCTAGCACACCACATGCCCTGTAATAAGGACTATGCAATAATTCTCTGCTTGAGTACAGTCCAAGAAAAAGTTGTTTTCCTGAATTATGCTGGTTGGTTGGTTGGTTGGTTGGCTGGTAGAAAACAAACCCAAAAAAAGACATTGCAGTGCTGTGAGGACCATGTGCTATTTGAGAATCTCAACACAAGCATCTGGAAGCATCTTCTGTTCCCTTCTAGTGGATTCCCCACTGCCATGTCTCACTTTGCACTTTGCACCGTGTTTCAGTATATACACTGCCTCCAGTTCATCTAGAAGAAGGGAACGTGTGGGGGGAGTGAGTTCTTCCCTTTAGTGGCCTTTGTTTGCTCACAGACATGCCTCCCTGGTTATTCTGCAAGTTCCTGTGCATGCATCAGCCTGGGAACGGAAGCAAAGCAATGATGGAAGCGCTCTTACTCTACAGGGTCTCCTTGTTTCTTTTTTTTTTTTTTTAAAGATTTTATTTATTTATTTGAGAGAGAGAGAATGAGAGACAGAGAGCACGAGAGGGAAGAGGGTCAGAGGGAGAAGCAGGGTCCCCGCCGAGCAGGGAGCCCGATGCGGGACTCGATCCAGGGACTCCAGGATCATGACCTGAGCCGAAGGCAGTCGCTTAACCAACTGAGCCACCCAGGTGCCCGGTCTCCTTGTTTCTTAAGAAAATAACTCAGTACTCTGTCTTCTTCCTTCATAGTTCTAAATCTAAATTAGATTTAAATTTTAGATTCATTCTTGTTTCGCTGGAAAGTATGGTGGAAGACTTCTCAGGATACCACAGACTTCATTTCTATTATGACATCCTAGGGGAAATCTGAGTTCAGTAGAACCACAGTGGGAGCCTAAACACAACAAAAAAGAGTGGAGAAAAAAAACAAGCGGGGCCCATTGTCTTAGCAATGATTTTATAGGCTTGCATTCTAGATGGGAATGTTAGGTTAACTGTCTCTTTTTAGGAATATTTTACTTTCAATTTTTACTAAACATAAATCCCAAGGATGCTGTATTCATTAAGACTGCTTAAGTGATTTTTGCGACTAGAATTGGATAAGATGTCTGATTATGAATAAGAATTTGCTGCAGAGTGTTGTAAAAAGGGTAATGAGTTGCAGCTGGGTCACTGAAATCCACTGACAGGGCTAAGAACGGTTGATAGATACATCTGTGTGTGACAAAGAATTTGAAGCTCTTTCCTAGACTCGTGGTACAGCTTCGACAAAATGTTTCCCTTCATTTGTAATAAAAGTACATTAGTTGTTCTAAGCTGCCAATATCTACCTCACAACGTAGAATCGAGAGCAGAGGGTAGCCACTGCTCCGTGTACATCTGTTAGGGCTATACCTGATTCACCTGAGAGCAGCTCACACATAGTGATCCTTCAGCCAGGATCCCCTTTGACTGCACAAAGGCACTAAACAAAATCTGTCCTCATAGGAGGTGGAGGGGCAGAGAGAAGCAGCCCCTCCTCCCTGGATTTTCCCCTCCAGCCAGGCATCCCTCAATAGGATCCTTCCTTAACCCCAGTACTAATTCTCTAGGTCTTTATCTGAACTACTTTTAAATTAAATTTAAGCAACTATTTGCTCCATTAATCCATGTAGCCCATTAGCACACTGTGTGCATTTACTGTACAATATTTCAAATGAAGTGAAACTTCAAAGCCGTTTGATAGGTATGGGAAAGGGGGGCCTGATATAGCCAGAAGGAAGTAATAATCTCCCAAGGATTTCAGCAGGAGAGCTAAACTTAGCGGCAGACTTCACTTTCCATTTAACTTTAAATGTATAGCTACTTGGAGCAACTTGGGACCCCGCCTTGTGTTGCAGATAAAGCCTTAGGAACGAGGAGAATGTATATATTCTGGTCAGAATGAGTATTTCCCATCATCTCAAATATTCCTTTCCTGCCCAAGTTACCAAGGAAACAGGGTTCTAGTGTTTTGCTTGCGAATGTATGTTCTTTACCTTGAAGTGGGAGTCCTCTCTGTGAGGAAGGGTTAGTGTTACAGGGAGATCCAGAGGGCTGGAAGGAAAGGGGTAGGGGCAAAGGACAACATGCCATCCCAGGATCTGGCTTCGGGGTATCACCAAGGGGTCAGAGGAAATAAGACCATTTTACTCCCTCCCCTTGTGGGAATTGGGATACACAAAAGATGGGTGCATTTCTTTCCTTTGACTTCCGCTCCCAGTTAAACAGTGGACTGGACAGACCGAGGTCTTTCCAGGCAAGTTGGAAGTAGATCAGCATGGATCAAAGTTTTGCAGCTTGCCTCTGGTTCCAAGTCACATAAACCACACATAAACACACACATACACACACATACACACATATACACACATACACACACATACACACACACACACACACTCACTCACTGTATTCAATCATGTAGTGTTTTCTCCCTCATTTGCAACTCATTATCTGACAGCAAGGGTTTCCCAAAATGTGAAAACCCACAGTCCCTACAATATGGTATAGAGGGTGCATGATTAAAATATCCAAATCTGTGTGAAAGAGGGGAAAAAGTTTTATTCTGAACTTCCTATCTGCAATTAGTAATTAGTCTCTTATCTAGAAATTAGAATCTTTTGACTCTAGTCAATAACTTCACTTCCTTCCCATCTTTGGTATAACATTAATTCGGTTAGACTTTGTCATACCAGGACCTCCCTGGGAAGAACTTAGAGTACTTTGGGGAAAAGACTGAAAGCATCCCAGAAACAATTCCACTTGAAAACATAGAAAACTCTACTAGACAATGAATAGTGAAATGCTAAAGGAATATACTCAGATGCAAAAAAAAAAGTTTCAGGTAGTGTGTTGTGGGGGCTGGAATTCAGGGGTGTGATAAGGAAGAGATAATCGGGGGTGGGGGGCAGATTCTCCCCTGTACACTCTAAAAGGATGCACCTGTCTTAGAGACCAAACCCAGGGTCATTTTCCACGTGGCCTCGTTTCCCCCTGCATGAGTCACTTGGTTGCGTGTTCAGTTTTTAAATCTGAAAGCCCTAGTCCTCCCCAGGCACAGCTGTGCAGGCAAGGACAATCACAATCAGAATACTTAAGGGAAAAGCAAACACACTCTTACCAGCGGATGTCCACCAATATGCTGAGTAAGAAGTTGCTCTTGGTTACTTGTTCACTTGACCGTACTCTAGATGTGGATGTGTGTTGTATTAGAATTGTTCGGGAAAACAGCCCTTCTATTTTCAGATTTTTGTGTAGCTTTTTATTGCCGATGTTGTGAGGGCACAGGTTTTCTTTTCATATAAAACGTGAATTAGAAGTGGAAAAAAAAGAGAAGTATTTGATTGCCCTCAATCAGACTCTAGCTTTCTGTTGTCATTAAATCAGAGGCTTATTTGAAATCCGTTATTGACAGTAACCCATTCTTAGCCTGCTTATGTGACTCTCAAGTTCATGTGTAATTTCATGTTTTATTTGTTCTTCATGCACTGCTTGCGTGATGTGCTCATTGTTATGCACCATTTCTGGGGAGTCTCTCCTTGGAGCGTGCTTAGAGAGCTGACAGAAAACAGAACTCAGTCTGTGGATTAGTCATGTGGAAATGACAGTGTAAAAATCAAATTGAATTTATAAGCCCACTTCTTCAATCCTTGCTCAAGAAAGTAACTGCAATTTGAAATGGCATCGTTTTAACATGTTTTAGTTTCTCTATATCAGAGGTATATAATGCTCAGAGTCAGCTAAATTATTAAACCTTTTCTAATTTCCATCAGAATTCTCCCTGGACTAAAAAAATGTGACAACCTCAGGGTGAATGTGAACTGAAATCTACTTGTAAAACTAGCTTGGAGGTGTGGGTGTTCTACTTCTCTGTTAGCTGTTGGTGGTTCTGCGGGAGCGTATCTTATAAATATATATGTATGTATTTGTGCCTACATATACGTCTGTACTTTCACACTAATCTATTTCTCCACACCTTGTCCTCTGTGCCAATTAAATCTCTCTCAAGGAGTAATAGTCATGTCATGCATTATTGTAAGTAAACAAATGTGTACGTTAAGATCATTTCTTACCCATTTGTCACCTCTAACCTTTGTGTAAAATGTCTTTTGCATTAGCATAAATATTAAGAAGATGCCATTTCTGCTATATATAGGGTTGCCTTCAGCTAATCAGTTTTTCATGCATTTAAATAGGAATATTAGAATGATGGTAATTAGTTTAGTTTTCCATGAATGATCCGTCAAGACATTGCCTTGCACTGGATGGTACTGCTCCGGATAAGTGGGACAGAGTTAAATTGTTAGCAGGGTTGGAATATCTTTAGTGTTTTGTTGGTGACTTAAAAAAAAAAAATCATCTGAAGCCTATTATCTTTTCTAAGAGTAAATGCACGAGTTGCTTGAGAAAGACTAATGTGAATCATGGAGACTAAGTGAAATTGTAATGAATTGTAAAATAAGACCTGCTTATTACATGCAAGAGAAACAAGGCTTTCAGGCAGATGACAAAACCTCACACGCACAGATGAATATGGGAACATTCATAAGTACTTTTAGAAGAAGTACCTTTTAACAAAATGAAACTGCTCTCTCTTCCTTTGCACAAACATACCTCTATGGTTCCACAAATTACTTTCACGTGTAAACTCAAACGTTGCAAGGTTGAATTTAAAATAACTTGTGCTTTTATGCAATATACACGTATATCATTAAACTACCTTTATGCCACCAACAAACATTTTAAACTGCCTGGGGGCTGGGAGTTCTGCTTCCACCGTGCTTTCCTCTTTGTCTGAACAGCAGTGTTTGTTTGCACCAAGATATCGAAATAATTGCATGTTTTGCTTCATTGTTTTCTAAAAATTAGTAGGAAATTGGAGAAAATTATTGGTTTGATACTGCAAAAAGCATAGTCTTTTAAACCTATAATCCAGATAAGGGCAGAAATCTCGATACATGCTGAAAATAGCAAATCTTTAGCTCAAAAAAGAAAATAATAGCAAATCTTAAAGAAGACAAGTACACATTCAGTGAGAAGGGAAAGAACAAATATGGAAGCAGGATATTTTCTACAAAAGTCTGTGCTTGTACGTGTTGATATAAACATGTATAGTAATACACCTGCATTCTTGTCAGTACTTAGCGTGGAACATACCAGGTTGACAATAGTAGTTATCTTTGGGGCTTAGAGTGGGATTTCTGGAAAAAAAAAAAGGGTAAAGAGAGACTTTTGCTTCTTATTTCAGTATCCTCAGTATTTTTGCAATATATATTTGTATATTACCTGGGAAATTTAAAAGACAGTAATAAGTAAATGACTAAAAGAACATGCATAAAAAGCTTGAAATATATTGCCAAAATTTCTGTCTACCAGGTGATGTTTAGAGATTTTAGAATACTTTTTATAGTTCAGAAAAACGGAAGTTCCTTCCGACACTCTAGTCTGTCTTTGGGATGTTAGTCCCACTTATATTTTCTCAGGACACCTTATGCACAAAAACACAGGACTACCTACCTGTTGTCAAGTTCCATCCTCCTAACAACCCAGTGGTGTTCACTGGGCAAGTGTAATGATTTCCATGTTATCAGTCAGGTGATGATACTGAGACTCAGGAAGGTTCATAAGAAATTTGCCCAAGGTCATATAGACAGCCATAGGTAATAGAATGAACACGAATCCATGAGCACATCTCTAGGTACAGGTCCAATGTGTTGCACTGATTGCTATGGATTGAAGGTGTTCCCCAAAATTCATATGTTGAAGTCCTAGCCCCCAACACACACACCCATATGACTGTTTTGGAGACAAAGTCTTTAAGACGGTAATTAAGGTTAAATAAGATCATAAGCATAGAGCCCTGATCTGACTGACCTGGTGTCCTTACAAAAAGAGGAAGAGACATCAGAGATCAATCTCTCTCTCTCTCTCTCTCTCTACCATATGAGGACACAGTGGGCATACATAAGCTAGGAGGAGAGCTCCCACCAGGAACCAACTCAGCTGACACCTTGATCTTAGGCTTCCCAGCCTGCGGAACTGTGAGAAAATAAATTTCTAGTGTTTAGGCGCCCCAGGATACGGTATTTTGTGATGGCAGCTGAGCAGATGGTAGGGGAAAGACACTTAGTGTTCCTGAAGGCCAAAGACATTCCAGCATCCTTCTGTCCCCCCAAATCTTTTCACTTTCCCAAGGAACAACCTACAGGATCTATCCTTTTATCATTTTCAGCCACCAATATGTAATATCATGGCACAGGGTGGTCTGAGGCATGTGAGTGTAGCAGGGAAAATAATGCTGGAGTGAAAAGGGAAGAACAGCACAGGCCTGTTAGACAATCTAAGGGAAAGACTTGCCATGCCACTAACAAATCCCAAATGTCTTTGAAAACGTAACCATTGAAGCTTTCTGTATACAGCAACCTGGAAAGACCATGATCTTTGGGTTTAGACAGACATGGACTTAAATTCCAGCTCTGCTACTTAAAATCGTAGAACTAGTTCCTTAGCCTAAACCTCAGTTCTCTAGGAATTTGGGTTGTGCTTGAGTTTTGGCTTGAACCTATTAGAACTACGGGAATGAAATATAACAATACACATCATATAATCCCCTCAGCTCCTGGCACATGCTAGGTACCCAATACAGTGTTGTCACTGTTCCTTTTGCTTCATTTCTTCTCATATCTTGCTTCTATTCCTGCTCTTTTACAAAAAAAAAAAAGTTTTTATTTTACAAGTGTGTTGGACAAAGCTTAAAATCCATAGGCAAACTCTGTTATACTTTGCATTTCTACAATGGTTTGTGTTTCAACAAAGTGCTTCCACATACACTAATCTTATTTGCTTTTCTAAATACTGTTATTAACTGTCAGTCCTCATTATTAACTTTCCTCTTGATCAGCAGGTTGCTCCTATGTCACTGGAAGCTAGAATATTAACTCTTAGAGGACACAAATATAGTGTCAACATAAAGCTCAAGAGACTGTGTTTTATGTGCCCACATGTTTCATGCCATCAGCATATTATAACAACACTTTGAAAAAAGTTCAAGTAGATATTGGCTTTTGTTGCCGATATCAAGATTTATTGGTTCAAGAGTTATTGATCATGGGCAAATCTCAGCCATTATTATGCCTTGAAGACAAATAAATCTTTATCAGCTGAACATGAATCAATATAATTATGCTTCACTTATGCTCATCTTTTTCCTAACCATATTGGGTTTTCAACCAAATCATGAAATATGAGAGAAACTACTTAGGGAGGCAGTGGTGAGGAATTATGCCAAGAACATTCGTGTTTTGCAGCAGTGCCAATACTTGATAAAGCCAAGTCTTACCAGCTCTTGACAGAATGGAGGTAATCTCAGCAAAATGTAGAAGTTAATTTTTGAAGATACTGACTCAGATATACAAAAATATCATAAGATAGAATAAAAGACTTTAGAACCAGAAGAATATAACAATCACATCACATGCCAGAAGAGGTAGCTGCAAGAGGTCTAGAAAAAGAAGGTAGGCAAGTTGGGGAAAGCCCAGGGAACCTGAGTTTATTTTAAATCTTCCTCAGTGATTCTAATGTGCAGCCTTTGAGGAAGGACAGACTCTGTTATTAGATGCAAAAAAGTATCTTTCAACATTTCCTTCTATGAACAGACTAATTTCATGTCTTTTTATTCAATGCAACCATATCACCTCTGGTGAAACTGAAGCCTTCAGTTCTTCGTTATAGGATCTTCAGTTCTTACCTATGACTTACTGTAAATCTACTCTCAATGCCAGATTTTTTCCTGTTGTTTGATTCTGTTATGCTTGTTCATTATTCTGCCCATCTTTGTTTCATTTGTACATTTGATCAGCTCCCTTCTCTGTCTCAGTCGCAGATACTGATAGAAGTTGGAGCAGAGACAGAGCACCATAGCACCCCCAAATCCATACTGTTTTGCATAGCTGTTAATACCTGCTGGGGCTTCTTTGCAGCCTCTCTATACCTTATACACACGCCCCTATGTCAGGCTGTATAAAATGCAGTATTGACATTTTAAAAAAGAATCTTGAATAGGATTTAAGGTGGTTTCTAATTTGTATCAAGCTGTCTGTCAAAACACAAGCACAACACTAATTATGTGGGAGTGTGATTAATATCTGGCATATGACTCTGAACTCTTAGATGCAGGAAATGTCTTATTTTCTTTTCTACTGACCCCCTCATCAAATGCAAACTGACTCTGTTTGTCGTGCCTTTTGATTTCCGGTTGACCTCACAGAAAACTTGAAAACTCACCTAGGCTCCCTGTGACAGTATTGCCAATGGAGATGGGAAGAGCTGCATGGTATAGAAGTCCATCCTTTATCATTCCATCGCCCATGATTGAGGCAGACGTATCTAAGCAAATGGAAGCTGATCGTGGTTTCCATGATAATTTTGTGGGGTCTGATGCCCAGTTCTAGGAATTCAAAAAAGGAAACAAAGAGCCAGGAAAGGGAAAGAAAGAATTATGTGCTTCCTTGAAATTGTTTTTAATGAAAATATTCTTTCAGTTATATTTAGAAATCAAAGCATAGCACCTCCAATGTGAATGGGAGCTATCATACGAACACAGCTCTTAGTGGTGGCTTACTGTGGCGTTACCCAAAGTGTACAAAATACCCAGTAATGCTCTAGTGAGGCACAAACCTTACTTCGCCATTTCCCAAATGCCACATCTGGCATTTGCCACATGGCTTCACGAATTGGTGCATCAAGTCAAAGAACAGCCACGGGGTGGCAGGGGGCGGGGGGCGCAAAAGGGGAGTTGTCTGTAAAGCGTCCAAGGCAGTTTAGGAATGTGGTTTTACTACTTGGGTGGTTGGTACCATCAGGACAAAATCCACAGCCAAGTTTTACAGCCATATGTGACAAGCTGCCCTTCACACTCCCTTACCTTACGTATTGCTTTACGATCTACAAAGCACTTTCACACTCAACCTAATTTACTCCTTTAAACCACTTTGTGGAATAAGTCATTATCCCACATTTACAGAGAATGCCAAGGCTCAGAGAGGACTAGAGACTCACCCCAGGACTCCTGCTTGTCGGTTCAGTCTGGGGGCTGACCCCAGTCATGGACTTCAGTTTCCAGCTCTCTTCCCTAAAACGCAGCTCCCTACTTTTATGTGTAAGATTTTTCTCTATTCTCCAAATATTTCTGTACACATCAGAGCCATTAAGACATTCTGCATCCCTCTGTCTACCTTTATGATGATGGTGGCTGGAAGCTGATATTCTCTTAGACACATGCCCTGTCTTTCCACCTCATTTCAGACCCTTCTGGGAAAGAACGTTTATCAGGAGTATGTTCCACACACAGTGTACATTTTATATCTATTTCTTCATGATGTGAAACCCTTCTGGGAACTATTATTTATAAATATTTTCCTAAACTGTCTCTTAAGTTATTTAGTGGTTATTTTGTGATATGGGAGAAAGAATCTCCTAAACTGGAGATTAGATTTGTGGTGAGCAGCTAGATCAACTGTCAGTTTGTGTGATTTTTGTGTGCCCTACCAGGTGTGATAGAGGGAGGATAAGCAGAGGGACATCAGGGAATACCTGGGATGCCAAGGAGCGTGGCTGGTGTGACAGACAGAGCACTGATTTATGAGTCAGAAGACCTGGGTTCTGGATGTGGCTTTGCTAATAACACTGTGCTATGGGACTTGGATGAGGTCATTCATTTGGTCTCCAAATTTCCATTCTTTCATCTTAAAAAGAAAGAGTAATATTATTGACTGTGTGAAAGCAGCCCATGGAGTGCTATAGAAATTTAAGATAAAATTGCCATAGTATACAACTTTTACGAAAACCATAATCATGTATTTCCTTTGCAAATGTTGAGTCAGTCCATTAAAATATACCCCATGTAAACATCTTTTAACCTAGATCATATCATTCTCTGATTACTATTATAAATCTCAAACAGGAAGAATAGAGATATATAGTACATAACATTCACAGATCTTAAGTAGACATAATGCTAAGGGCTGAGTTTTCTTTGATCGACTCCCCCTGACTCCTTTTCTCAGTAACGTAATTGTCAGCCTGTGTTTCATAGATAAGCACAGCTCATGGAAGAATTTAGTTTCAGCATAGAGTCATCAAGTACCTACTGTGCAGCAGCCCCCCAAAGTTTGTTCAATGGTCCAGAGTTTCCTTTGCCTTTGTTCATTTTCAAGCAGTCGAATTCATATTTCCTCCTCAAAATTCAGAGATAGTTGAGTAAAGGTGAACACTTAAATAGATTTTTGAGGCAGAAAGTTGGAATGTGTCTCTCTTCTAAAAGCGAGCAAGTACTGTCAAACCACTTTAGCATAAGACAGGAGTCATTGCTATGAAAAAATTGCACACATCACAGGAAAGCATTACTTGGATGGGGGACAGAAGCAACCCAATAATGATGGACCATGATAAGATCATGTCGCCACCGCTTTATAAACAAAAGCTCTTCAACACAACCAATGTCAGCAAAAAGTTCACTTATTCTTGCTTTACTGAGCATGAAATGGGATTGAAAGATGGTATTAAATGGATTATTAAACTGAAGAAATGATGTCTTGTGATCTTTCACACCAAAGCCTCCACTTGAGACATGCATTGTCTCAGGGAAAAACTCTCCAAAGACTCAGGTCCTTTATATGAAACCTGAGCCTTTTAAAGGTAAGACTGAAAGTTTTATTTCCCACTTCCTTGCTGGACCTGTGATCCCTTAAGAGATGACTGTTGCTCTTCAGTTATTTTATTCTTATGTCAACATGTGGAAAAAGAATGTTTGTGAGAACTTATAAATTTCAAGCACAGTAAACTCTTGATTTTTTTATGTACCAAGAAAGGAAAAATAATTTATTTTAAAAATCTAT
The DNA here is from genome assembly GCF_002201575.2 of Neomonachus schauinslandi. NCBI lineage: Eukaryota > Metazoa > Chordata > Mammalia > Carnivora > Phocidae > Neomonachus > Neomonachus schauinslandi. The sequence continues at coordinate 18,181,455 of NC_058410.1, read as the reverse complement.
AAGCCATTCTTTAAATTTCTAGCATTTTCTCCACTAATTAGTTTTTAAGTTACTACAGGTTCCAGATTAGACATAAGCAATGTCTTCAAAATCTTGCTTGGTTTAGACTTTTGAAAACAAGTTATATAATGAAGCCTATTTATTAAAAATCCAAAGAACTAAAAGGATCAAATAATCATTATTTCCCATTTTTATACAAAAGAAAATTGACATTCTTATATAATTAAGACCCAAGCCAAAGAATGACATTAGCAGCAAATAAAGGCTTTACTGTTTCTGAAACTTGTAATTATTTTAATATGTCAACTTAGCTAAACAGGAAACATCAAGCCTAGATATAGTTTTTCCAGTCTTCAAAAGGACTCCAAGTTTTGTTTTTGGCAATACCTTAGATGATCATAGACTATAAACTCTGAATAGACACTGTCTCTAAGAAGAATTGAAAAGAATGGAATTTTTTAAAAGCTTTAAATGCTTATATGAGATAGTAGAAATGTTAAACATTCACAGACATCAAAAACTACTCAAAGAAGGAACAGGAGATGTGAGCTGGTTACTGAAGCCAGCATTTACCCTGAGGGTGTGTGCTCAAGTTGATCTTGAACTTTATGATCTCAGGGTGAACAGGAGTTACAGACTAAGAGAATCTCTCCCAGGATAGTGAGTTTAATAGGAATATCTCCTAGCATAAAGTATAAAGGCAAACTAGAAAAAGCCTAGCCCTTCAACAATCATCTATATCCTAGAAGAAACAACAAAAACTGCTTCTCTGGGTAGAACAGGAAAATTGGCACTGGGAGAAAAACATTTTCCCTCAAAATCTCTAACAACAGCAGACATCAGATGAGTTTACCAACCAAATTCACACTTGCCAGTCATTCACAATCTTCAATTTGGGAATGCACTTTTCAGCAGTCCTGGGTTGAAGATTGTATCAGTAACTTTACAGAGACAGATGCAAATCTTGTATGGAAACCCATCTGCAACCCTGCCTTCAAAGAAATGTCATGGACAATGTGTCATGAGCTTACAGTGGAGAACCTAAACACATGAGCAAACAGACTCCATAAGCAAAACTTCAGCTACTATGATTATCAGAAACAAAATATAAAGTGAGTATGTGTAATATGTTTAAAGAAATAAAATATGAAAGTGAAAGTGTTTGCCAGAGCAAAAGACTTTAAAAATTAACCAAGGATGGGGTACCTGGGTAGCTCAGTTGGCTAAGCATCCAACTCTTGATCTCAGTTCAGGTCTTGATCTTAGGGTTGTGAGGTCAAGCCCCACATTGGGCTCCACACTGGGCATGGAGCCTACGTAAATAAATAAATAAATAAATAAATAATAACCAGGGATGTTTGAAAGAGAACTAAATAGAACTTCTAGAAATAAAACAATAAATAGATAATGAATGAAACTAAAATCAACAGAGAATTAGACACAGTTGAAGAGAGAACTAGAAAATTGAAAAATAGATTAAAAGGAAAATTTCAGTTACAGCACAGAAAGGCAAGAAGATGGAAAATATAAAAGACAAGTTGATAAACATGGAAGAGAATTTAAGAAGGAATAACACAAATATAATTAGAGTGCAGGGAGGACAGGATGTAAAGAATGGAGAAAATACTAATCCTCAGAATCAGGAAGCCCTAAAATCCAAAACAGAATAAATAAACACAAAGATATCCACACTTAAAAAGGTCATAATGAAGCTGTAAAACATCAAAGGCAAAGAGATTAAAAGTCTCCAAGAAAGAAAATTCTAGTCCACATTGTTTCAAGAGGAAAGTCTATCAAACACTTAAGAAATAAATAATTTGAATCATATACAGACTATTCATGAATAATCCTTACAAAAGATGGTTATTAGAAGGAAATAATTATTGACTAATCTCTTTCATGCAAATAGAGGCAAAAATCTTAAGTAAATATTAACAGTTTAATCCAGCAGTGCATAAAAAAGATAATACCATATAAGAATGTTTTTTACAAGGCAGACAATGTTTAACTAATGTTAACATCTGTTAATGTTAGCATCTATTAATGAAATTTACCACACTAATGATTTTTAAACTTATATAACCAGTTTAATAGAGGCAGAAAAAAATATATACACTATCTAGAAATCTGAGCAAAATATGAAATTTTCTTTTAAGATGAAAAGGACAGACAAGATCTTAATGATTTGACTATGAATAATAAATCCCAAATTTGTCCAAGTATTGCCTATTTAATTTTTATACCTTTCTCATACTTAAGAAAAATATGTGAGCATCTTAGATGAAAAACCAACAGATTTACTAGAACCATTAAGACTGAGATAACAGTCCCTGTACCCTCCGGGTAGACCCACTCTCAGGTACTTTTAATGACCACTGGGGTTCTTTGTAGAAGGGAATTGGGAATTTAAGGAAATGGAAATATGCTTTTCCAGTATTAAAACCACTATCTTGGGGCGCCTGGGTGGCTCAGTCAGTTAAGCGGCTGCCTTCGGCTCAGGTCATGATCCCGGGGTCCTGGGATCGAGCCCCGCGTCGGGCTCCCTGCTCAGTGGAGAGTCTGCTTCTCCTTCTCTCTCTGCCTACTTGTGCTCTCTATCTCTCTGTCAAATAAATAAATAAAATCTTAAAAAAAAAAAAAAAACACTATCTTTCCCCAATATTTACCTTGAAAATAGTTATAAAATTTTATTTAAAAGTCACTTATTGGGCGCCTGGGTGGCTCAGTTGGTTGAGCGACTGCCTTCGGCTCAGGTCATGATCCTGGAGTCCCGGGATCGAGTCCCACATCGGGCTCCCTGCTCAGCAGGGAGTCTGCTTCTCCCTCTGACCCTCCCCCCTCTCATGTGCTCTCTCTCTCTCTCATTCTCTCTCTCAAATAAATAAATAAAATCTTTAAAAAAAAAAAAGTCACTTATTATAATATCAACAAAATTCATCAAAATGTGTTTTATTCTTTTTTTCCATTAAATTCTAGAGAATCATACCTTTCATCAGCAATGTCTGTCACAATGACAGGCTGGTGCCAGAAAGCAGTTTGCGGTGCTATTAAGGAAGGTATTTGATTTAAATAAGTAGATACTATTCTATGTTGGGAAATCCATGAAGCAGATCAACAGGGGAAGGAGAACCTATGAGTAAGTAATTAGTTGTTTCAGGATTAAGGAAGGGGTCCACAGTTTCACGTCAGTCATTTTTGTACACAAATGGGGAGTTTAGATTAGAGTCAGGTATTAAATTTCCTAAGAGAAGAAAGGAATGCAAGTCAAACTACAACTGGAAATTAGTCTCTAAAAGCAAAAGCAAACACACACACACACACACATGAAAAAAATACATATACATAACATATAAATATTTTTTCTCAAATCTCAAATTCACATGCAGTGCTTAAAAACAGAAATGATGTTAAGTGGAAGACATTATCATCAGTTTGCATTTGTACATTTTGAGTAACTATGACTGGCCCATTAAGTATGTCCAAAGCAGAACAGCACTTTGCCTGAGAGAAAACTAGGAATGGTAAGTGGTGACATCTTCTTCTAAAAAGAAATTGATGACCCACATTTCTTGAAGAACTGATTTTTTTTCTTTAGTTTATGAAGAATCCTGTCCTGGTTGTCCAATTAGAGTATCAACTACGGGATCTTTCAGATTCATCAGTTGGAGTAAAATCTCAGTTGCCTAAAGTTTCTGAATTTTTATGAACTACTTCTCAAACTGAAATCACAGAAGTAACTAGTAAAAGACTTCTCAGGGAGAATTTTGTCTTTAAAGAAGAATAATTTCTCCCCTTTTAAATAACTTTTACCCTTTATGTATAAAATGAATTTTATATCATGACAAAAGGAGTTGTGTTCCCTAATGCCAAATTCCAAGAAATACTGAGCTGTGAGGCTGAGTAAAGTCACCAGGGGGTTGGATGAGGAAAGAACAGAAAAGAGGTATAAAGGCATGGATTTGAAGTCAGCCCAGTAAACATGGGCTGTGTTTTCTACATCCTCATGCACGTGTGGAATAGGTGGAGAGGTGAATTTAAGAGGGTGTAGCATTTGTCCTGCTGGTGTATCAAAATGAGAGAGGATGAGGGTGTTAAAGGTATAAGTAAAGGAGTTACTCTAATGATTGTCCATGACGTTTTAGCTGAATAAGGAATTAAGGACATGGAGATGGGTGAGGTCATCAGGAAAGGGTGAGGGACAGTGAAAAGGGAGTATTGAACTATTGGAGCTCATGGGGCTGAAGGATGGGAATGGGGATCCTAAAGGAATGGGCGTGAAATATATGAGGTGGTGGTATGGGGTGGAATGAGATGCTGGAGGTAAAGATTATCTCACAGGTATTGAAAATGGCAAGGTTTAGGTATGATGACCATGGGAGTCACATGACTGAGGTAAGTGCGGAACAAGATGATTGGAAGAGAGGAGGTCAAGAAACTGAGAGGCCGAGGTTTTGGAAGAATTTCCTACATGGATATAAAACTTATCATGAGTTATAATGGGAATAGTTTTGTAGAGAGTGAGCCAGGAGCTAAAATCTTCAAGAAGTAAGAGAGATTGCCCTGGAAGTTGGTAGATAACTACAAGGTTATGGCATGCAGACATAAGATTCAAAGGTGTTTATTTTTAAGGGAAGACAAGAAGAAGAATCTAGAAGGAGCAAGGAAGATTTGTACCTTACTTCTAGATCCAATGAGAAGAGGACTGTAGGAAAAAAATGGCTACCAGCTGAGAGAGTGGGTCAGGAAACAGCGTCCTTGGTGGTACCAAGTTTCAGACAGGAAAAAGTGAAAAGAATATTCAGAAAAGAAGTCAAGGGTATGGGTATTTTGCCAGTGACAGATTGTTTTCCAGAAGGTGCAGAAGGCGGCTTCCCACAGCCTGATGGGAGTTAGCACACAGGAGAAGAGGGGAGAGCTGGGCTTCAAATGGTGGCAAGCATGATTAGGGACAACAGCCATGGTGACATCAGTCCTGAAGCCTCTAGGCAGAAAGTAGTGAGAATACCGTAAGTATTGTGGCGCAACTCAGAGGGTGGCCTTGCAAGGAGTGTGTACAATTCTGGGGATCCCTTTTGAGCCCTGATATTGAAGGCAGTATCATGCTAGAAGTCTTTGGATCTGTACTACACACAGCTGAATTATGTCTTAATTGCGTGTGCCTTGACTGTCCAGAAAGACTGCAAGGCCTCCTATCATTGTGTTTTTTGCACTGCATTTTCTTTCTCTACTTGACCATCATACTTGCTATGGGTGAAATTGTGCCTCCCTTCCTCCAAAATTCATATGTTGAAGTTCTAACCCCCTGGACCTCAGAAGGTGGCCTTTTTTGGATATAGGGTCTTTACAAAATAATCAAGCTAAAGTGAGGTCCTTAGGGTGGGACCCTAATACAATTTGACTGGTGTCCTTATAGAAAGGAGAAATTTGAACACAGACATGCACACATAGGGAGAATGCCATGTGAACAGGAAGATGGCCATCTACAAAACAAGAAGAAAAGCCTGGGAATAGAGCCTTCCCTCACAGCCCTTAGAAGGAACCAACTCTGCCAGCCCCATTAAAGAGAATAATATATTAAGTGACAATTAGTGAAGATGGTAAGGATTGGCTAAAGTTTGGTCAAGAAAAGCTTCTTTGTAGCACTTTGATCTCGGATTTCTGGCCCTCAGAACTGTGGGACAATACATTTCTGATGTTTAAGCCAAGTCTGTGGTACTTTGTTACAGCAACTCTAGCAAATTAATATAATACATCTATATGCTGAGCTTCAGAGCAGGAACTGAATTTCATCTGTAACCCCAAGGGCTAGCAGCTGAGCATATGCCTTACTCAGATTTAACTACCATTGAGATCTTGTGTAGTTGTATTTTCTTTTTTGAGTGTTATTTTTAAACTATAGAGCAATTAGACAGGGAGCCAGTGGAAACGTCTGAGGACTTTGCAGGATTAAATTATCATTAGAATCTTGAAAATTCTTTCCAGGAATCAGGTTATGGCTGTACTGTATTCTATAAACAATCTGGACCCAGCACCATCAACTAATGCTCAATTAACTGGCCTCAGCTTTATGCCAACATCAGACCATTCTCATTGTTATTTCTCTTTCACTTGTCCTACAGTTTGGGTGATTGAACCCAATTTAGAGAGAGAGAGAGAGAGAGAAGTCTTTCCTCTGAATCCAATTCACAGGACTTGTATTGACCCTATATATGACTTTGCCTGTGTCTTCATACCATATAAGTAGAGATATTTTTTTTTAACCCTGCTCCTCTGAGAGGAGGTAGGAACCTGGGTCAAGTACACTTTTGATATATTACTAATTATATTCTGATAATTTACTGAAAGAAGGGAGAATAATTTGGGGGGCTTTGGCAACCTGCATGAATAGAATTGATGATGGGGGAAAAACCGTATTATGAATAGCCTTGGAAGTGGAATATATTTGAATGGGATTAAAGATATTTATCAGCAGTAAGGGTGACAGTTCATGGTGTGATTTGCTTGGCTATTCAGCTATCTGAATATGATGAGATCTTTCTAACTCAACTTCCACTGCTAATCTTAGAATTCATAGTTTAAATGCCCACAAGCAGTAAGATTATCATTAAAAACCAATTTCAGCAAAAAACAAGAAACAGAATGTCAGCAGAAATGCAAACTTCTAAATTAAATTTGAGAAATTATGATGCAGGATTTGGAACTGTCTGAAGTGTGCTTTCAAATTCATATTCTCTCTCTCTCTCTCTCTCTCTATACACACACACACACACATATAAAACCTAAAGAGTTTAGCAAACCTTTTTATTTTTTTATTTTTTTTTTTTTAAAGATTTTATTTATTTATTTGAGAGAGAGAATGAGAGAGAGCACATGAGAGGGGGGAGGGGCAGAGGGAGAAGCAGACTCCCTGCCAAGCAGGGAGCCCGATGCGGGATTCGATCCCGGGACTCCAGGATCATGACCTGAGCCGAAGGCAGTCGCTTAACCAACTGAGCCACCCAGGCGCCCTAGCAAACCTTTTTAAATGTTTTATATATCATATCACGGGCTTCTTCTCACTGTAATATATGTATGTTACATATAATAAAAGATGTTAAATCTATAAAAGTGAACACAGTACAAGAAGTGAGTGAACTAGTTGTTCCAGTTACTTATTGCTGTATAACACATCATCCCAAAACTAAGTGGCTAAAATAGTATTATCTCTTATGGTCCTGGGGTTGATTGGGTTCAGCTAAGGGTCTCACTTGGGGTCTCTCATGCAGTTGCAATCAGTGGCTTGAACTGGAGTCACCTCAAAGGACTCATGTGCCTGGCAATTGATAGTGACTGTCTGTTGAGCTCTTAGCTGGGGCTTTCAGCCAGAACACCTGCAGGTGGCCTCTGCTTCCTCATAGCATAGCTCCTGGGCTCCCAGAGCAAGTATCCCAAGAGAGACCATGTTGAAGCTCTATCTTCTTTTATGACCTTGCCTCAGAAATTACATCACTTCCTCTCTAGTCCCTCTCTAGTTCCCGACTCAAATAAAGGGAACATTAACTCCACTTCTTGATGGGAGGCATGTAGATATCAAATTATAAGAAGAGTATGTAAGATGAAAGACCTTGATGTGGCCATCTTGGAAAATATGATCTACTACATCCTCTCTCTGGCCACAGTAATTCACAACCCTCCCACATGTACACATCCTCAATCCCTCCCATCAAGAACCCAAGAACCTGAAGCAAGTCCCTGAAATCAAAATGTTGATCATAATATTACAATCAGTATGTGATCTTTAAGTGTTTATAATTTTCAAGTATTAAAATTTATTCAAAACCTAGTATAAAAGAACCAGTTGTAAGAGAGAAAATCCCTGTTGTTGCCACCTGCTCAGTGAGTTATCAGACACTCACACATATCTAGAGGTGCACTAGGCTAGTGGATACCAGGCCAGGGGAGCCTTGAACTCTGTAGTTCAATCCTTAATGAACTACCAGCAGCATTATTGAAATAACTTCTCTTCCCGGCAAGCAAAGCTCAGTATTTAGAAAAGTTTTCATTCACTCAAAGCCTCGCTGGGGGCATATGTGCTGATGAAAACTCATTAGAATCTTACACTTATGGCCTGAACCTGAGAAAATAGTCTAGGTTGGGCAGACAATATGCAGAGTTCTCTCTATTAATTCTCTCACCGATAAAGACTACAACCATTGCTCTTTTTCAAATTGAGCTGGTTCTTTCATATCCGGTATCATTCCATTTTTACCAATACCTTATAAAGGAAAGTACTCCCTTGAGATAATTTCCAGTGCTGAAACTATCTTTATTAAATGCCACCAACATTTCTTTTTTAATTTTTTTAAAGATTTTATTTATTTATTTGACAGCGAGAGGGAGACAGAGCGAGCACAAGTAGGGGGAGCAGCAGAGGGAGGGGGAGAAGCAGGCTCCCTGCTGAGCAAGGAGCCCAGTGTGGGACTCGATCCCAGGACCCTGAGATCATGACCTGAGCTGAAGGCAGACGCTTAACTGCAGTCAGTTATATTGCCACCCAGGTGCCCCGCCACCAACATTTCTTAAATCTTGATTCTTCTCTAGATACTTAAATCTCCATCCCCATCTCCCACCCCTACCCAAACTGCAGGGACACAAAATGACATGTAATCTTTGCCCTCAGAGAATTTAGGATCTAGAGAGGGATGAACATATAAGGAAGAAAGGGAAGGTATAAGACATAAACGTAACTGTTAGTTAAGACAGCATTGGACATGGAGTCAAAAGATCACTGTTTTAGCCGAAGCATGCTATGTGATTTTTGATAAGACACTAAATCCCCTTTATCTTAAGTTTCTTCATAATTAATAAATAAAATAATAATTTCCTTCCTCACAATGATAGTAGCATCTTCCTGATATATTGTGTTTGCTTGTTTAAAATACACAAGCTGGTTCTTGTAAAATGCTTACCATAGCTCCTGGCATATAGTAAGCACTCAGTAAATGTTCATTTCATCATGATGTAGCAGCAATGGTGGCAGAGCACGTGGGAATGCTTTGTAAGCTGAAGTTTTATATCAGCATAAGGTATTTCCATTAGGCAGAATATGTACATCCTATTGAATCCTGCAATTCTCTGCTTACCTACCAACATCCCAAACACTACCTTTTGCTGTTTCTGGAGACTCTGGGGCTTCCCTGCTCCACCCCATCCCCACTTTCTTCACTATCCAGAGCCCAGTTCAAAGACCATCTGAGCTTTAAATCCGTCTAACCCCGTAAGGTCAAATATGTAACCCTGGCCCATGTTCCCTTCACACTTCACCTACACCACGATTCTAGTACTTTTGTCTTACTTGTGTATGTGTCCCTTGTATCCAGAATAGTACCTGGCACATGATGGATGCTGATGTGCATCCAGTGTTAATGTAGTGGGAGTGCCCATGGAAATCAAAGGAAAGAGATGTGTGGCCCACTTTATGGGCAGAACCCTGACCTTGGGCCAGATTTCAGGTATAGCTCTGGCTTTTTCAGACTTGCTGTTTACCTTTAAAAAAAAAATTATTTATTTGAGAGAGTGCGCATGTGAGTGGGGAGGGAGGAGGGCAGAGATGGAAGGAGAGAGAGAATCTCCAGCAGACTCCCCATTGAGCGAGGAGCTTGACGTGGGACTCTATCCCACAACCCTGAGATCATGACCTGAGCTGAAATCAAAAGTCAGACGCTTAACCAATGGAGCCACCCAGGCACCCCTGGACTTGCTGTTTACCTTTAATCCACACTGCTGACCTGTGGTTTTCTCATCTACAAAATAGGTCATGAAAGCCAAAAATAACTACAGTATACCACAAAGTCCTCATAAGGAAGATACCAGTAAGCCCACTTCACAGGTGAGAAAACAAGCATTCAAGAGGCTTTAGCTTGCTTCAGAATCCCACCTCTTTATGTACTATAGTCAGCTCTGTCCACCTGGCGAGCCCAAGCTCCTAGCTGCTAGACTCCACAATGGCTAATTACAACAGGTAAGATCTTGGTTCTTTCTGACTCTGAATTCTGGAACATCATGACTCAATTCCTCTCCTGTCCCTCCTGTTCTCTGCTTGTCACAGGAAAGACATTCTAAATCTACCCCATTCTATTATTTAGTGTTTTTCAGGCCTAGAATATTAACCCAGTGGAAGTCAAGGCCATTATTCCATCTCTTCATTTTCTCCCCAGAATGCAGTGGCTGGGGTTAATGGGGGTTGGGGGGAAGAGGAGGGGAGGTGCTTAGCAGTGATTTGCTGTAGTTGTTTTTCTCTTGGATTCTTGTGCCAAGGCCATCTATTAGGCATTTGTGCAGCTTTTTGGTGAACAATTCTAAACCAATTCTAGGTAATCCTGTTACAAAATAAACTAGAGCAAGGTTTCTCAATGTTGGCACTATTGATGTTTTGGGCTGGATGATCCTTTGTTGCATCAGGCTGTTGTATGCTTTGTAGGATGTTTGGCACTGTCCCTGGGACCTACCCACCAGATAAAAGTAGTACCACCACTTTCAACCATGACAATCCAGGCTGTCTCCAGATATTACCAAAAGTCCTGGGGGTAAAATCCCCCACCCCTCAGCCTCTCCATGCCCATTTGAGAAACCGAACTACGCCAAACGGTCTAGGTGGACCCAATTACATTCATTACATTACACAGTCCAGTTTTGAATCAAAGACATTTTCACCTAATGAAGTGAGAAAATATGACCTCCACTGGGGAAGACTGTTCTTCTTCCTGAGTGAGCACTCGGTCCCTCAAGCTCACCCCTCACTGGTAGGCCACCATCCCAGGGCTTTGCCAGGACTGTCATCCATGATCCTCAAAAATCTAGGGCAGCAAAAGCAATGTTAGGGTTTTGTTACACCAAAGTGTCCCTGAAATTCAAAGCTACTTGTTTATCAAGATGTATTCCCCTGTCACTATGACAACTTGTGTTGCCTTGGACTGCAAAGAAAAGACAAGGAATGATTGAGTGGGGGTTTTTTCTGTTCATGTATTGTACCTTAGTTCTGTCTTAGTCTGCTTCCCAAATAGAATAATCAATGCCATTATCTCTTCCTCCCTCATCTAAATCGCATCAGGCCTCTACAGTAGATCAATAGTTACAACAAAGAAGGCCGAAGCTTTCATTCCAGGGGGACTCATTACTCTGCAGCCCAGGATCTGGGTATGGATTCCACGTAAGGTTATCTACTCTTCCAGAGGAGTTAACAACAGCTGTCAGTTATTAATACCACGCCACGACCCCACCATAACTGGCTGCGTGTGCACAGGGAACATGTCCAAAACCACACAAGCCTGCTTCCTTCTCTCCCCCTTCCTTTGACTTCCTCTTCCTGTTCATATTATTTAAAACTGTCTTCTCCGGCAATGTAAAATGTTTGAGACTTCATTGAGATTCTCAGCCAGTATAGGTTGCATATAAGGAGACTCACATCTGCTGCAGTATTACAAAGACTAATTAAAATAAATTCAGATCTTAAATTAGTCCTTTCAGTAACATTTATTGCTTAAGCCACTGGGCAGTAAAATACACCATTCAGTTAAGCTGAAGAGAACAATTGATTTTTAATCGTATTTCTCAACCAGCCCCCAAAAGGAGGGTAAAATAAGAGAATGATTATGCCCCCACTTACCAGTTTTCCAATAGCAGCTGTTTCCCCTATGGTTCTTCTTAGCCTTGGAGCCATCCTATTTCATTGCCATTAGAGATCAGCCTGTGTGCAGTGTGAGCTAAAACACCATCATGGACAAACGCTAAGGCAGACCTTCCTTAGCAGAAAAGCTGGTCACTACTGTCCCCAGGTCACCTCCCCACCCTAAAAGATGCTGCAATGGCCCTTGTTTCAACCTGAGATCCCAAAGAGGGACCATTTGTTAAGAAAGCTCCTGAAGAGACTATGGACTCTGAGAAACAAACTGAGGGTTCTAGAGGGGAAGAGGGTGGGGGGATGGGTTAGCCTGGTGATGGGTATTAAAGAGGGCACGTTCTGCATGGAGCACTGGGTGTTATACGCAAACAATGAATCATGGAACACTGCATCAAAAACTAATGATGTAGTGTATGGTGATTAAGATAACATAATAAAAAAAAAAAAGAAAGAAAGCTCCTGAAGTCGGGGAAGATCAAAATTATGCTTACTTATCACCAATTCTTCAAATCCCTTATATGGATTTTTTTACTGCCTGCCCATATGATATTTTAGTAGTTTAGCTGTCCAGCGGGAAATCAGTATGGCTCCACCTCATTCCATTATCTCTTTGTGTGAAAATGAGTTTCCCACAGACTTCAATGACCTCAACTTTGTTTTTTCAGAGAAGAGATTCATTTTTTAGTTCACAAAAGCCTTTATTTGAAGGCTTCTAAGCATAGTGCTCAAAGTCTGACCAAAGTCTACTACTTATTGTTCTTCTGGACTTACTTTAAAGAAAAATATTGTGAAGAACAGAAGTGCTATGACATTTTTACACCTTTATACAATTCTCCAGCTAATTCTTTCGTAATGCTGACCAGCCAAATTTCTTTAACATGCTCTGAAATACCCCAGTAACTGCCTCCAGTGAGGAGATTCATCTACTCTATTGGAAGTTGTGTTGCGTTGCTAGTTATTGCTGGGCTCTGAACCTCTCAGGACCTTTCTCCTTCTGGAGGCTGGGAGGACACACAGCAAGGAAGCTGGAGCAGGTGCAGCTTCCAAGTGCACAGAAGTCAAGAGCGGTTCGTACGCCTATCGCCGCCATCATGCCTGGGACACAGGACTGGAAAGCTCTAAATCTCTGAATCCTCAGATCGTTTAAGACCCTTGAATAAACACCTTTATTTCCAGGCCATCTGGTTGATGATTGGGTTAGTGACAAACTTTGTTAAGTGGAATTCAGGCCATTAAGAAAGCATTTCAAGTAGTGGGATTTCCTTTTAAAGCTTTGCCTGATAAAAATTATATTTAAAAGAAAGACACCTTCCCTCTTATAGTATTGAGCCCATGTGGATTAGCCTTTTTATATGATATTTTTATTGAAAGGAACTGACATCGTATTTATTTATTTTGTGTGCCATTGGGCCTCAATTATTCAATAGCAATTTTATGTGTTTTTCATATAGTTGTTTCCTGTTCTGTTCGTATATATCCTATACCTGTTTAAAGCTTGAAGATACAGCTTTGTGCTACAAAGTTTTGGGTGCGTGTGATCCCACCAAAGCCTCCTTCCCATCCCCTTAGATAGAAAGGAAGTAACAATAATTAGCTTCCCAACGGTTTCCTGGGATGCCTGACTGAGTCACATCATGGGCTTCTTGTCACCGTCTCCACCAGCTGCCCAGCTCCGTTGTTCAAGGTATGAGGCACCACCTTCACCTTTATTTCTTCGCAGATATAAAGTATTTCCATGAGACATTATTCTGTGGATTTCTTGGAGGCCTTTTCTAATTAATCACCTGGCACCTTCCCTGAGTTTAAAAGATGCTACCTGCCTTCCTGGGGTGAGACAGTAGATTAATGACTAAAGGTAGCTCTCCTGGTTACTCATTTGATTCCTGTGTTAGCATTTTTTTTCAAGAATGATTTATATCCATTTCTAATTTCTCCTATAGTTTTCTACTTGGGACTTACCCTTCTTAAGTTACCATTATAGAGGAAATTGTGTGTGTGTGTTTGTGTGTGTGTGTGTGTAAATACTATGAATACATACATATTGAACAGAGGGCATTTAGGAACGTTTTGGAATAAGAATATGATAGGTTCTTTGCCACGCTCTTCTCTCTTGCTTTAGCGTAACAGCCAGTAGGGGAACTAGATTTTTTTTAGAAGTTTTCATTAGAGTTAATTTTTCATAATTAAAAGCTGTCAATATTACTTACATAGAAAATGCCCAAGAAGCTGGAAGACTGAGAAAAAAAATAGGATTTCATAAAAACAACAGTATTGAACTGGCCAAAAAAGATGCTCCCTCCCACATTTTATTTTTCCAGGAGTTTGAAGGTTTCTGAGGTTTCTGGAGTGGAGCCTTCTCTCTCTCTCTCGCTCTCTCTTTGTTACAGAATTCCAGTTTGAGCTATTGATTGAGCTCTGCCCTCCATTTGCTCCAGACCAATCCTAATTAGAGGCTGTTTAATAAATTGGAATTGTGCTGCCTGCAGCTTTGTGACCTTTGTTCCCTGATTGTCTCCCATTAATCCCCTCGCCCTCTGGTGTTGGAAACCTCTAAACTTTGGGAATGCACCGATTTCGGTTCCCTGTGTGGACCTTGTGAGCGTGCCGGAGCCCTTTAGGAGGTTCCCTTGTGCTAATAACCATCTGTCATTGCCTGTGCTTAACAGCTGCAGCTATGACTGCCAGAGACCAAGGCAGGGCCCGAAGCAAACTGCTTGTATCTTTAAATCAAAGAGTGATCGTTAAGTAATAAACCCCCAACATCTTTGCAATATAAAACTCTGAAGTTACATTAGGTGTAGCGCTTTAACCTTCGCCATGTTGAAGAGGTAATGATATCAGAACTTGGCTTCTATCCCTCAAGAGCCCATAAACACGCAGTGTGGATACCAAGCGATAGATCACAGGCTCTCACAGTATGTACTCCTGGTTTCTAACGGCTATTACTTTACAAATAAGGCAAATTCTACTACATCGTGGATGATCCGCTTCTACACCTCAGCTCTTCATGTTCCTCCGACAGTGTTTGGCATTCTCAGGAAAGATGACTATCCACACACTCTTTGGCACTACTCGGAAGGCTTGCTTGCCACAATGGCCTGAGAATGGGGGACCTTGTTCCTGAGGTGTCAGGAGGCACTGGGTACCAAAGTGGGCCGCTTCACCATGTCGGCATTCCTTTATTCAAGGTTTATAAAGAGCAAAAGCAAAAAAAAAAAGAACTTTACATACAAAAGAAAATCCTATTGCATACAATATTTTTAGGAAAATTTAAATAATTCAAGCCTTTTTAATTGGAGAGGTTGGGGTAGAGGGATTCGGGAGCACATACACTACTGAAAGGTCGCATGTTCAATATCACTCTAAATCATAATAGCCTCGGGGCAAACATCTCATGGAATTTTAGAGACGTGCACAAAAAACCCTATTATCATAAACATCACTACATGCTCATCATCTCCCTTTTTTCCTTTGTTCTCTGCTGCTTTTCTTCTTTCCCTCCCTTCCCTCTTTCTTCATAGGACCCTATCCTTAAAATTTTCTCCCTTTGGATGCTATGCAATTTCACTCCACTTTTCAAAGATAAATATCTGGAAAGAGGATACTTTTATACTTGCTACTTCTGTTTCCTCACCTCCTGTTCACTCTTGAATCCACAGCGATCTGGTTTCTATCTCCAACAGCCTGCTCAGTTTTGTTTTACAAAAATCACAAATGATATTGCTCCCAATCAAGAAATCCAGTGGATAGTTCTGATTTCTTTTCGAATTCATCTTCTCTGCATTGTCTGGACTTATGGATTACTTCCTCCATTGTAAACCTTCCTATTTTGTCAAAGTTCAATACTTCAAGCTCTCCTCCAGCTCACCAACTACTCTTCCTCAGCTTCCTTCATGGGCTCTGCCCATCCCATCAGTGTTAAAGAGGAGCTTCCATGTTAACACAAAGGAGTTCAGTCGTGTGCTCTGCAAGACATGCACTCATACAAAATTAAACAACAGTGAAAGGGACAAGTTCAAGAGGATGTGATATAAATATGATTCAGAGAAAGAAGAAATTAAGAGTATGGGTTGGAGTAGTTCTGGAAGCATCATGGCCACATGGATATGTATGGCATCTGGGATTTTCTGATTGTATTTGGATCCCAAAACTGATAGTCATAGGGCCTTGGGCAAGTTACTTGAGCAGAATGAGCACTTACTGGGGTAGTAGTACTTACCTCATAGGATTGTAAGGAGAATTAAAACCATTTGTTCTTATTTTTATTGGTACATAGTATGTGTTTGCTTCATGAATATTTGTTCATTTTTCTTGATTCATAGAGAAGAGGAATCTTGAGAAGGCCTACAAAACAATGAAGTAGTATTTGGATAGGCAGAGAGAAAAAGGAAAGACGTTTTAGGGGAGTCAAGACAGGTGTGAGAAAAGCACTAGTGTAGAGGATTACTTCTAATGTGCTCAGTGTGTGGCACCCTGGACAGGAAAATGTGTGTGGTAAGTAGAGGAAAAAGACATTTGAACAGGTAGATTGTGGCCATAAACTTAATTTCGTGGCAAAGGTAAATGGTTCAGCTTGCTTATGTCATGTTTATAAATGGCCCAATTTTGCTTATTTCATTGCAAATCTGGTTCAAATATAATACCTTATTTCACTTCCCATCAATAAGGTGTTGTGAATTTATGCTTTAGAGTGCACCATCCTCTCCAACACATAGGACTGAAAGATAAAATTAATAAGTATGCAATATGGTATTTAGAAAGTAAAAAGGGGGGGCTCCTGGGTGGCTCAGTTGGTTAGGTGACTGCCTTCGGCTCAGATCATGATCCCAGGGTCCTGGGATCGAGCCCCGCATTGGACTCCCTGCTCGGCAGGAATCCTGCTTCTCCCTCTCCCGCTCCCCCTTCTTGTGTTCCCTCTCTCGCTGTGTCTCTCTCTCTGTCAATAAAATAAATAAGTAAAATCTTTAAAAAAAAAAAAAGGGCTCTGGAGAAAGAGGGTCCTGGAAAGGCCCTTCCAAGGAGGTGACATCAGACAAAGACTTGTGTTGGTAAAGGAGTTAATTGTGTGATTATCTGTGGGAAGGGTATTCCAGGGAAAGGGACTAGCCATTGCAAAGTCATGGAAGCAGGAGGGTCCCTGGCATGGTCGAGGAAGAGCTGGGAGGCCAACAGGGCTGGAGCAGAGTGGGCCAGAGAGGAGGGAGGCTGGTGGAAGAGGAGGTCAGAGGTGATTGGGGCCAGATCATCGCGGCCTGATAGGCCACAGCGAAGATAGTGAAGTTCACGTTAAGCATGATGGGAAGCCCCTGAGGATCTTGAAGAGCAGAGAGGTTGATGTGATAGAACTTAACTTTCATCAGGGTCGCTCTGGTGCTGTGTGAGGGAGGAGACTCTTAGGCCCTTGCTCTCTCTCTCCTGCATCCAAGCCAGAAGAAGCAGAGGGAACTTGAGAAAAGGAGTGAAAGGGCAGAGGGGAAACTGAACACCTTCACCACACCTCCTCCCTGCTGCATTCTGCTAAACTGCAGTCAGCCCAAGGTGGGAGGGGAAAGTACTAGATGGCTAGATGAGACCTCTGACTGATATCAGAAAGGTGCCCTAAGAAGGTATGGGAGCTGGTGTATTAGTTAGGGTTCTCCAGAGGGACAGAGCTGGTAGGATAGAGATAGATGATGACATACATATAATATGCACACACACACACACACATGCACACATATGCAGAGATAAAGAAAAGATTTACTGTAAGAATTGGCTTATGTGCTAATGGAGACCAAGAAGTCCCATGACCTACCATCTGCAACTGAAGAACCAGGAAAGCCGGTGGTGTAATTAAGTCCAAGTGTAAAGGCCTGAGAACCCAAGGGGCAGCTGGTATGAGTCATAGAGTCCAAAGGCCTAAGAACCAGAAGCTCTGATGTCCAAGGACAGGAAAAGACGGACACCCCAGCTCAAGAGGAGAAAGAGATTTGCCCTTTCTCCCACACTTTTATTCCACTCAGGCCTCCCAGTGGATTCGATATGCTCACCCACATTGGTGAGGGCACATCTTTTTTCCTCAATCTACTGAATCAAATGTTAGTCTCTTCCAGAAACACCCTCACAGACACCCCCAGAAATAATGTTTTACCAGCTTTCTGAGCATCCTTTGCCCGGTCACACTGGCACATAAAGTTAACCAGCACACCTGGCTAAGATTTCACCTGCATGCTTGTTGGAAGGCAGTGGTGTGAAAAAATGTCCTGTTCGTGTTTGATTTCATCTATATCAAGTCCACCTCATTCAATAGCTGAGTTATATGTACTTATACATCATTATGGACATGGAGTACTCTTAAATTGTACATTAAAGGTAAGTTTTAAGTTCTTTCCTATTATAGATAAAAGAAAACAGAGACACCCCAGTGGGTCACCCCGCACCTCTCCAACTGGGAGAACACCACAAAGGCAGAACCTTCTGCTGGCACTGCGATGCCCCTGGAGGGCAGGTGACCAGTGAGCAGTGGGGACGGAGGACTAGGAGAGGCAGCATCCAGGCGGTGGAGATGTGCCTGACATTTCTATAGTAGAAAATACGGGAGGAAAAGGCAAAGGGACAAGAACTGAGGCTCTGGACATTCATCCCACAAGGGAGGAGGAGAAGGAGGAAGGAGGGCATTCTGAGAACAATCAATTAGAAAAGATAGAGCAGGGAAGAGGATGACAGGGGCACCCAAGGGGAGAAGGGGAAGCAAGCCATTGTGTTACAGACCAAAGAGGAGTGAGTGGTCAGGCATAAGGAAGATGGTGTGGTTGAGTGCCCAGGAGGCTTATGAAAAGGGAATTTTACTTATAGATCAGGTAATAATGCTATAAAACTGAAAAGAATAGGGGCGCCTGGGTGGCTCAGTTGGTTAAGTGTCTGCCTACGGCTTAGGCCATGATTAGGTCCTGAGATCAAGCCCCGCGTCGGGTTCCCTGTTCAGCGGGGAGCCTGCCTCTCCCTCTCCCTCTGCCCCTCCCCCCCGGTCATGCTCTCTCCCTCTCTCTCTCTCTCTCAAATAAATAAATAAATAAATAAAAACTGAAAAGAACAAAAGATAAACTAAGACAATTGACAGACTGCGGAACAGGTGTGTGAGGCCCGAGTATAGTCATAGATTCTAAAAAGAACTGCTAAAAAAAAAAAAATCATCCATCTCAATAAAGCAAGATTGGGTGAGAATTTAAGGTTATTCTAGTCCTGGATTGGCAGATGATGGCAGCATAATCGTCCAGAGCTTCTCCTGCTCACTTCCTGGGATGCAGAGATGCTGGGTTGGAATGCTTTGCAACACAGCAAGATGATAGTTTGAAGGCACTTGGATTTCTAAAAAGTATCTGTTCATAGCAATGTTCTTCCATGTCAGAAAGAATTTAAATTAGGACCTAATGCTCTTGGCATCTCCAAATACATACTGAATGTGGGGGGGAAAAAAAAGGCACCTTGCAGTGGGAATTTCTGGTCTCTCTCATTGTTGACATTCAGCTTTTACATAAGTGTCCTCCTAACTTGAGTCAGGGGATGCCACATAAAACTCCCCTTCCCTTAGTGGCAGAGATGTGAGTTGGGTCTCAGGAAGATTAAGAAAAGAAAGCTCTCCTTGCTGGAGATGAACAGTATGATATATTAGAACAATGGGTTCTCTGTGAGCAGCTTCTGACCCCGGCACTGTCACACAGCTGTGGACTTAGGAAAAGTCACATGATGGTTCAAGCTTGGGATCCCCATTAATCATTGTGATGTGTGTTGCTATATGATGGTTCAGGTTAGTTCCTTAGAAGGCCCATTTTCATTACACTCTGATGATGCTGTTTGGAAAAATGGAGTGGGCATGGCTGTTTAGATAGGAAATTTAGGAAGGACAGACTAGAGAAATGCTGGAAAATATACTATGCAGCCAGCCAGGATTTATGTAAATAGGGATGCTAATATAATAATGAAAAGTAGTAAATTTCCTCTATAAAATCAAGTAAAGAAATTAAATTACTATGTACTCTTAAGAAAATATGTTGCATCTGCATGATTTGATTGTGGTGGCTCCTGCCACATCCTCAATAGTTGCATGATACCACCTAGTTTTGTATAATATTGTAAAATTTATAAATTACTTTCATCCAGACTCTCATCGGATTCTTGGGGTGACACTATCCAATTGGGAATATTGGTTTTACTAGCCATACTTTACGGGTGAAATTCAGAGAGTCTAACTTGATCCAAGTGATGTAACTAAAAATGACAGGTGGGAATTTTGAACCCAGGTCTCTCTGACTCCAGAGTCCATAATCTTTGCATGATAGCATGCTTCCTTAGAAATTAAATGGACTTGCCTCGCAGAAACTGTTCTTCTAACTGGGGCGTAGGAGAAATCCCAGGTAAATAGGCAGGTGACCCTAGGGAGAGATGTCTGGAGGCACCTGTCTGAAGTCCCAGCAGGTTGGCAGTATTCAGTCCCAAAGTGTGGTAGCTAGCAGAGGGAATTCAGCCATGGTGGCTGGGCTGTAAAAGGGGGACCTAGATGAGCAGACATGTGCCCTGTGGTTTCCATTTAGTCCTCTAACTCTCACTGTGCTCTGGGCTCCCAGAGGCCAACCTGCATAGACATGATCAAAGGAAACTCTTGCTCTCTGGCTTGCTATTGCCTTCTGTCAATGGGAGTTACCAGCAGGAGATCAGAGAGTAGAAGGAGGGTGAAGTGGAAGTGTTGTTTCCTCCAGACCCTTGAGCTGGCTGTAGCTCTCAGCCTCCCATAAGATGGCCTTTCCCACTGATTCCTATTACCACTTCTTTTTAGCCCCTCTGACCTAGCCCCGGGTGCTTCACTATTTCTTACATTTTCTGCACCTCTTCCCTTCACCGTTGTAAATGATGCCTGGGTCCAGCTCCTCACATTGCCCTGTTTTAGTGTGCTTTCTGTTTCCTGATGGGCCCTTGGCTGGTCGGACCCGACCCCAGAGGAACTGGGCACTGGGCAGGAACTAATGCCTAGATTTAGGCAAATGAACAATACAGGGACCCTCCTACAGGAACTGAAATTGGAACGAGGACCTAGAACCGGGAAGATGGAGCCAAGCATGCATTAGCAGAACTAGAGATGAGTGGAATGGATTGGAAAGAAATCTGACCCAAGGCTGACTGGCCAGGATTCTGCTGCATGGGCTGTCTGCTCTTCTAGGGGCCAAGATTCTTCAGAGACGTAGGCTGTATGTTGGAAGCGTAAGAAAGGCAGCAGATACTCGAGAGGTGGCGGAGCCTACAGAGAGCTGTAGCCATGGACCAGAAGGACATTTCAAGTGGCTCGATGTTTGAGCCCTGACTCCTTGTGGGAGAGACTGACTGGCTGTTCACTGAACCCATTTTTACTTCTCTTGGGCACATGGACCGTGATCCCCTGTGCTGAGTTCCGGTGAACGGAATTCGGGCAGGAGGTATGTACTAGCCCCAAAAAGCTCCCTCACTATGCTCCACCTTCTGCTAACTGTAATTAAGAGATCTGTGTGCCACAATGACATCCATCGTTCACTCATTTATTTATTCCATTTATTTCCTGAGACAAGACCTGGAAGTACAGCCTCTCAAGGAGCTCACTCATGTGCCCTTTTATCAATCTGGTTTAGGACTGAGGATGTGGTGGACCCTTGCAACACCTGGTGTCTATAAAAATTACACAACATTCTTATGGTACTTCAGTCATACCTCCTACAATGGCTACAGAAAAGCACTGTCATCAGACCCCATTTTCTATCCTTTTCCTTTGAAAAATAACGATCATCTTTCTTGAGCACGCGTGCTCCTGCAGGTGCTTCTGAAAGCTTATGCGGTGATGAGTATGAAAATGGGGGCTTATAACTAAGTTAAGGCAGTAACTAATTTAAGCCTCATTCAGCAGTTAGGCAGCCTGAATCCTCTTATTAATATACAGTGAGTGGTTGCTGATAATAGACACATTATCAAGCCCAGAGGCATCTTGGCAGTGCATGCTGAGGAATGGCGGAAATATGAGAAACTTGCAAGGAATTCTCCTGATATTTTTGCATTCATATGCATATAGATTTTTTCCACTGTTTTATCCTAAAAAAAAAAAAATCCTTAAAAGCAGACAGAGGCATGCTCTGGGTATGTACATCCGGGAGATATTTCCCAGAATCTGTTTCTCCCACATCCTTTTATTTACATTTTATCTCTCAGCATGAATCAGATGCCAGGCAACTCCTGTGATTATTTTCAAATCGCTTTAAATACAGTTTTTGACGCCCCAAGATAATTTATGAAGGAGAAGGGGGGAAAAGATTATACCTCAAGAGTATCAATATTCATAGATACTAATTACAAAATGTAATTTTTTCGAATTAAATCTTTTTTTTTTTTTTCGAATTGAGGTTGCACAGAGCAGAGCATTTTGCTGGTAGCCTTCTTGAGGGTTTAAACACTTTTGTCCCCGGTGGAAGAATCCACCCCTGGGGTTGGAGTCCTAATCTGGGGGCAGGGAGCGCTGTAAAATGCTGCTTTCCAGGTGGTGCTGATTCCAGCGGGCCCCCTTCCTGGGAAAGTGGAGTGGGGGTGGGGTGGTGAGGGTCCGGACAAGCAGAGGCGACACTGCAGTGTCCCAATTCCCTTGTACTAGAAATTTCATTACAGATACTTTTGCCGATCAAATGCATTGTTGGATCGAAGTGTCACATGTTCCTTCACAGATGTTATTTCAGATTAAGCCACTGGCAGCAGGGAGTGGACGTGGCCCGCATTTTCCTCTTCACTTGGTAGCATGCCGTCTCCCCGCCCTCATTTGCAAAGCAGCATAACTTGCATAACAATTGAGCCGATCTGATATTTTAGGTTATGATGTCAAGATGTATTATCCCGCAGCGTCCTGACTTAAACAGCAGCCAAAGAAGGAATGATTAGGGCCAAGTTGGGATTGAAAAGGACCTGAGGGAATGTCATCTGTTCTGAGAATCTTAAAAGCTTCTAATGACCTGTTATTCCCAAGAGGTTTTTGCGCCTGTGCCTATTGGATTTATTTTTTGCTAAACAAGCTTTGCATTTAGCGATATCTTTCTTTATACTCTAAGACCCCCGCATGAATTGATTTTACTTTTTTTCTGAATGAAATACTTGGTCAACAATTCATCATGCAGACATCATCTATGCCTCCATCACTATATTTAGTATTCTCTATTAAATGTATTTATGACTTTTTCTGTTAAGATTCTTATCTGTTTAAGAATCTTTGACAGGCTATCTTGTAGAGGTCCCATGTCATCTTTGTTTTTCTAAATAAACTTTATGTTCTTAAACCCAAGATGAACATGTTCCTGGCAAAGAATGTACTGAGCAAAGAAGAGAATTGAGGTAAACCCTTAAAAAATAACAGCAGTGATTATCATTAAATCCCAGTGGTTTTAGGGTAACACATCCCCCCTCCGTGAGTTCTGTGACAGCAGAGGCCTTGTCTGTTTATATGTGGCTGTATCTTCAGGTACGTAACAGGTATTCAGTAAATATTTGTTGGCTGGCAGGATGGCTGGCTAGAGGGGTAGATGGATATAAGGATGTGATTTGGAGTTGGGGCTTGTGCTTTTTCTGTGAGCCTGGGCAGAGGTTGGGCTGTTTTGTTTGGTTTTTGTTTTTTGTGGTTTTTTTACTATGTATTTATTTTTTATTATGTTATGTTAGTCACCATACATTACATCATTAGTTTTTGATGTAGTGTTCCATGATTCATTGTTTGCGTATAACGCCCAGTGCTCCATGCAGGGCGTGCCCTCCTTAATACCCATCACCGGGCTAACCCATCCCCCCACCCCCCTCTCCTCTAAAACCTTCAGTTTGTTTCCCGGAGTCCATAGTCTCTCATGATTCTTCTCTCCTTCCAATTTCCCCCCCTTCATTTTTCCCTTCTTTCTCCTAATGTCCTCCTTGCTATTCCTTATGTTCCACAAATAAGTGAAACCATGTGATAATTGACTTTCTCTGCTTGACTTATTTCACTTAGCATAATCTCCTCCAGTCCCACCCATGTTGATGCAAAATTTGGGTATTCATCCTTTCTGATGGCTGAGTAATATTCCATTGTATATATGGACCACATCTTCTTTATCCATTCGTCTGTTGAAGGGCATCTCGTCTCCTTCCATAGTTTGGCTATTATGGACATTGCTGCTATAAACATTGGGGTGCATGTGCCCCTTCTTTTCACTACATCTGCATCTTTGGGGTATACCCAGTAGTGCAATTGCTGGGTCATAGGGTAGCTCTATTTTTAACTTTTTGAGGAACCTCCACACTGTTTTTCAAAGTGGCTGCACCAACTTGCACTCCCACCAACAGTGTAAGAGGGTTCCCCTTTCTCCACAACCTCGCCAACATTTGTTGTTTCTTGAGTTGGGCTGTTTTGAATTACGGAGCTTCACAAACATTTCCTGGAAGTCCTCGTCCTACCTTTCAGGTGAAGAAGTGAACGTGCAGAGGGCTAATCCTTTCAGGAGGATTCCACTGCTTTCCATGAAAACAAGCCAGTTTATTTGGGGCTTAGAAACTGAGTTAAAATTTGAAATTGCTTTCTCCACAGAGGTTGCAGTCTTTCAAACTAAAGGGCCATCCTGGAAATTGGAGAATACGTAAAACTGAGAAACGTTTCTGAATCTGATTTCCTGATCTAAGAGTCCCCTTCGCGGTGGGCGCACGCACAAGGATGGAAGTGGGCACAAGGCACGAGTGGCAGCCACTTTGAAATGTCTTTGGGTGTGAATTTTTGAGAGGACAAATCACTTCCACCCAGCCTTCAAAAGAACTTGGTTGGCTCAATCCCACGGAAGGTTAAAAACAGGGCTGGGAAGCAGGAGTAAGGTATCGTGCTGCTGAGTTTCTTAATATCGGGGACAGAAAAGGAGGGGTTCTTTTTTTAGAGCTAGGTATCATTTTAACATGCACATTATAGATGGTGGCTTTTTTTTTTAACAGACATAAATGTAGCGATCCCCTAACGGGAGCAGTGTCCCTTCATATATCTTACAGCTCTTGTCCCATGAGGCGACAGATGAGTATGTGATCGTGATACTGATTCCAGGGCTGAGATGTCATCTGATCCACTGGGAGAGCTGGTGGATTCAAATCACTGTCAGCTCATGCCTTCTGGGCAGCAGTCTTTCTGTGCAGGATTTGCTCTATGGATCAGAAAAACAGCTGACAACTCGCAATACGTTATACAAAAGACCTTTTAAATGTTTTGTTGTTTCCAGCTAGGATGTAGTGTGAGTCACTTCAAATATTTTTTTTTTATTTGTGTGCCTGCTTGATGGAGCAAAATCCTGTTAAGCAACTGGTAAAAACACGATGCCAATTTAACTTCTGCCTGCAGAATCCTGAGGCTTATAAGTGGCTAGAAATAAGCCTCGGCTTTAACGTACATTTTTTTTAAATATAAAAGTTTGATCCAGGGAAAGCATTTGTTGGAAATCCAGTCCTGATATTGCCTGTAAAACATAAGCACTGCTAAAACAAAGAATCTTTGTGGGCTCTTCAGAGTTCTTAGGAAACAAGAACTTTTACCCAGTTATTCTGCT
Source organism: Neomonachus schauinslandi (assembly GCF_002201575.2). Classification (NCBI taxonomy): domain Eukaryota; kingdom Metazoa; phylum Chordata; class Mammalia; order Carnivora; family Phocidae; genus Neomonachus; species Neomonachus schauinslandi. The sequence goes on along the minus strand of NC_058410.1, from coordinate 18,156,213 downwards.
AAGTTGCAGGATGGAGTTATTTATTTCTAGAGCATGCTGTTTACATATGAAAGAATTTGGAGTCTCTTCTCTCTTTTGGGTCAACTTTCCTTACCCATAAAATATGTATAATTCCTATGAAAGTAAAAAACACATTTCTGTTTTTGGAAAATACTCAATGCCTTGACCTCGGAAGCTAAACTTATTTCTCTCAGTTGTTTTTGCTTTCTTATCTTTTCTTTTTTTCATGTCTTGGGGTTGTTCGGGTTTTTGTTTGTCTGTGGTTGTGGTTTTTTGTTTTCCTTGGGGTTTTTTGCATAACATTTCTTTCTCACTTGTGTTTTTTAAATATTTGACTTCTTGCTTCTGTAATCCAAGTTTCTGGTCACAGTTCGGGTCACTAGTGCAGAAATACTATGTGTATCTAGATAAAAAGGCAAAGAGGAAGCTAGCAAGCTTTTTGGAAGATCTAGACTAAGTAAAGGAGAAAGGATTTGAATTTTCTAAGCTTTTGATAAATTTTAGTCTAGTTAATGGTATTTAATATCAAATCTGTCTCCCAAATCTACTGTGATTACCCAAATTTTCACACCAGACATTCAGAGCCACCAATCCAGAATGATGGGCTCAGATGCATCAATTCAGTGACTACTTATATTTTCAAATTGTTTTCCATAGCTCTCAGTTGAATTCTTTGATGAGATAACTGAATGGATGTCAGCCATCCCACGTGTCTCTGGATGAAGACTATGTGAAACACTCATATTCAATATTTGTAGAGTGTGAATGTTGAGACTGTGGTCTTATCAAGGAGTGTCTCACTGCATTTGACTGCAAGCATAATTAGCCATTGGTGTTCAGTGTGTGAAGAATTTTGGCTGATTGATTGATTGATTGGGCTATGTTTTAGGCCTTGTCAACACAGACAAAACATATCACTGTGTTCGTCCATCTTGGATAGCTATTTTTGTATGTACTTAATATTCCAGCAAATCTGATGTCCACCGTACATAATGGCCTCTGAATAAGTAAGTAAACAATTCCTTAAGGAAATGAGATTGAAAAAGGGAAAAGAATAACTGACTGAAAGAGCATTTCCTGAAGTGTGTCCAGAAACACTAATTCTTAGAAAAATTAACAGGATGTGGGATTAAAAAAAAAAAAGGTGAATAACCCAATGAAATAACTTTGAGAAACACTGAGATAATCCCTTAGTATATTTTCCTTACTTTAAGACTCACCAGAACTTTTAATATGTTGTGAACATTGTAAATCTCAAAGAGAGAAATCTATGCAGTGCTTCCCCACATTGTTTAATGGAATACCTCCCCTGCATCCAACTCCCCAATTTTTGCCCAAAGAATATTTTGAAAAACAACCTTCTGTGATGCTTGCTTGGTAGATGGAGACTTAAGTACTATGCTGAAGTAATAAATAAATATTATTTGTTTATAAATAAAATTAAATACCAGCTAGAAAACTGGACATCCATAGGAAAAAAAAATTATATACAGATCTTATATCCTTTACAAAAGTTAACTCAAAATGGATAACAAACATAAATGCAAAATGCAAAACTATAAAACTCCTACAAGACAACATAGATGGTGACCTTGGTTTGGCAATGACTTTCTAGCTACAACACCACAGGCATGCTCCATGAAAGAGTAATTGGGAAACTGGACTTGATTAAAATTAAAAATTTGTGTTCTGCAAAAGACACTGTCAAATGAATGAAAAGACAAGCCACCGATTGAGAGAAAATATTTACAAAAAATATACCTGATAGAGGACTATTATCCAAAATATAAAAAGAACTCTTAAGATTCAGCAGTAAGTAAACAAAGAACTTGATTTTAAAATAGGCTTCTGAATAAGACCTTAACAGACACCTCACCAAAGAAGATATGCAGATGGCAAATAAGCATATGAAAAGATGCTTCACGATGTAGGTCATCCAGGAAAGGCAAATTGAAACAATGAAATGTTACTACACACCTATTAGAATGGCCCAGATCTTGGGACGCCTGGGTGGCTCAGTCGGTTAAGCGTCTGCCTTCGGCTCAGGTCATGATCCCAGGGTCCTGGGATCGAGTCCCACATCGGGCTCCCTGCTCCGCAGGGAGCCTGCTTCTCCCTCTCCCTCTGTCTCTCTCTGTGTCTCTCATGAATAAATAAATAAAATCTTAAAAAAAAAAAAAAAAAAAGAATGGCCCAGATCCAGAACACTGACAACGCCAAATGCTGGCGAGGATGTGGAGAAACAGGAACTCTCATTCGTTGCTGGTGGAAATACAAAATAGCACAGCCACTTTGGAAGACAGTTTGGCAGTTTCTTACAAAACTAAACATACTCTTACCACATGATCCAATAATCATATTCCTTGGTATCTACCCAAAGGAGTTGAAAACTTACGTCTACGCAAAAATCTGCCCACAGATGTTTATAGCAGCCCTATTCATAACTGCCAAAACTTGGAAGCAGCCACGATGTTCTTCAGTAGGTGAATGAATAAATAAACAGTGTTATATCCAGACAATAGACTATTACTCAGCACTAAAATGAACTGTCAAGCCGTGAAAAGACATGGAGGAAATTTAAATGCGTATTACTAAGTGAAAGAAGCCAGTATGAACCATACAGACTGTATGATTCCAACAATACGATATTCTGGAAAAGGCAAAACTATGGAGAAAGTAAAAAGATCAGTGGTTGCCAGGGGTTGGGGCAAGGAATGGCTCAACAGAGCTCAGGATTTTAGTGAAACTATCTTATGATACTATAATATTGGACACATGTCATTTTACCTTTGTCCAATCCCAAAGAATTACCACACCAAGAGTGAATCCTAATGTAAGCTATGGACTTTGGATGATAATGGGTGTGTGAATGTAGGTTCATCAGTTATAACAAATGTGCCACTGGTGGGAGATCTTGATAACGGGGGGGGGGGAGCATGCATGTGTGGGGTGAAGTGATATAGGGGATATCTCTGTACCTTCTGTTCAATTTTTCTTAGAACCTAAAACTGCTCTGAAAATTAAAATTATTAAAAATAAGAACAAATAATAAATACATAGAGGGGCACATGGTGGCTCAGTCAGTTGAGCATCCGACTTTTGATTTCAGCTTAGGTCATGATCTCAGGGTGCTGGGATCAAGCCATGAGTCCAGCTCCACACTCTGCTTCAAATTCTCTCTCTCCTTTCCCTCTGCCCCTATCTCCCCCATGTGCATGGGCTCTCTCTCTCTCTCTTAAATAAATAAATACATAGAGTAAAATTTAAACATTAAATGTTATTAGGGATAATTTAATCCAACAGTTTTGGCTTCATGAATTTTTTTACCTATCATTTATTTAAGGCCCACTATGTGCCAGACACTGAGCTAAGTATTTTTACATATATTACAATCAATAATGGCCCTATGAAGTAGATGTTATTTTGTCCACTTAATGAATAAGGAAGTAAAGCTTAGGGAGTCTTAGTAACTTTCCCAAAATTACAGAACCAGTAAGTGGTGAAGGTGGAATTCAAACTTGGGCTAGAACTGGCTGTTAGCCATGATCTTGCAACGAAGAGACTAAATAACGTGCAAAAAAAAAAAAAAAATGTGTCTTTCTGTGTGTGATAGAGAGACCAGTTTTCATCTGATTCTCAAAAGAATCTATGACCTAAAAAATTTCAAGAATCACTGAATCAAGATCTAAACATTTATAGACCCAGACAACGATGTCATTTTCTCAATGACACACGACTATAATTGGTAAAACTAGGACCATGCTTTCCTGACTTCTCTTTGACATTAGAATGCTATATCATCATTGAAGGCTTTTAAATTAGTTGATTCAGAAAATGAAGTAAGACAATACTCCTGTTAAAAATTTAGAGCCATTTTGCTAATAGATTATGGGATTATTTGCTATTAAACTCATTGCTTTATGATAAAACACTAAAAATGTTTCATATCCAAAAATCAGACTATAAATACAAAAGATATTTAAAATTCTCTCAGTGTCAAGGTGAGTAAGAAAATATAATGTCCAGGAAAATGAGATCAAACTATGTCATTCGAATAATAAATGACTCAACTAAAGTAAAACTTAGATTTTTATTTTTGAAGATCAAAGCATAAACCCAGCTTTATATACAGGGGTTAGAGTCACCTCTGTAGTGTGATTTGAGATGAGACAGTACCATCTTGCTTCACTGTCTAAATGTCTACCCTTCCACATTGTATTTGATTAAGGCAGTGTGTTTTAGTAGCCATTTTTTTTTAATAAAAATAAGTCTAGAAGAGAAATACATAGAGCATGGGGCGCCTGGGTGGCTCAGTGGTTAAGCATCTGCCTTCAGCTCAGCTCATGATCCCAGCGTCCTAGGATTGAGCCCCTCATCAGGCTCCCTGCTCAGCGGGGGAGCCTGCTTCTCCCTCTCCCTCTGCCACTCCCCCTGCTTGTGCTCTCTCTCTCTCTCTGTCAAATAAATACATAAAATCTTAAAAAAAAAAAAAAAAAGAAATACATAGAGCAGATTCAAAAATACTAAACCCAGTATGAGCTTGGACTTGGCTTATCCCTTTTTATTGGTGTCAGCAAATAAAAAATAAATTTTGGGGGGGAGGAGGTTCATGGAAATGTTCAGAAAATAAAAGGATGCTTGAGGCACATAGGCTATATAAAGGCAGCAATGATGAACAGCAGTGTGTAGAGGATGGGGAGGGAGGAAGAGAACGTGAGGTCACCCGGAGGAAAATGACCCTAAAAGGGGACATTGGAAAGTGCTATAGTCGTCAGTATTTTGCTTTTCAGTGATGTAATCCAATCTTAGGAATTACTTACCATAGGGCAACATACATTTACAAGCTCTTCCGCTTGTATAAATTTTATAAATTGGTACACACCAAAAAAAGGTTGGGAACAGGAAAATGTGCAGAAATATTTCTGCCCTGTCCTTGACCAGCGCTCGTCAGGTGTAGCAGCCACCGCTGTGTACGTAAGAGAAGTGGTGGATGGCTGGAAAATGAAATCAGCGGTTCCAGCCTGATCTCCTGAAATAGATAGAAGACTTGCAATTTCACACCAAGATCCACAGCCTGGCCTTGCTTTCTGGTTGCAAATCTGAAAGAGCAGTAATCCATCTGTCAGCCTGACATCTTTTTATGCTCCCTCTCAATCACTCCCAGTGGGGGGAAAAAATTTTTTTTTAGATTGATTCTGATTTGGCAGCTTCCTTATTGCCCTATCACTTTAAAGACATGAAAAGATAGCAGCGAATTTCACTTTCTCTGATCCTGCAGGTTTTAAACCTTGGCGTGTTCCCCATTCTACTTGGGTCCCAAGAGCAGTCATAGTAGGTACCCATAATGGACTGGTAAATGGATTGTAGAACAACTATTCTGTTCACTTTTATGTAAATTTTAAAGGATGATAGGATCAGTTTATTTATTCATTAAACAAACATACACTAAGCATGTAATAGAAAATTGAGAAGAGATATTCCTAACAAGACGTCTCCCAGGGTTGAACAAGGCGGTGCAAGCAGAAGTAAGAGCAAGCATCTGATTGAGGATGAACGTGGTGATGGCAGCCCACATGGGTACAACGGCCAGCAGGACAGGCTGCTCGTGCCAGAGAGATCCAACTAGAAGCAGGTGGTGGGTGACTTGGGAAAATCAGCTACATGGGATGGGCCAGGAGATTAATTGCTATCAAGACATGTAGAGACAAGATCTGGGAGATGTGTCATCAGCAGCCATATAAAGAAGCAGGGTTCAAGTCCTCGGACCCTGCACAAGAAGTTCTTTGCTTTCCATTTCCCTTTTATCATGCCTATTGTATTGAGATGACCCCGAGTGGTGCCTTACACATCAAAAAGCCCAGTAACTGACTAGGGATTCTATATTTTTGGGGTGATCTATTCATGAAATGCCAAAGTGCATATCAGAATATACAACCTAAAGTGGGCAGCGGCATCCTGGAGCGACAAACTAGTTCTAGTTCCTCTGTGCGTGATGCTACAGAGCTAAGCTTGCTTCTTGTTTCTGTGTCTTAGAGGGTAGCTTCTTCTGAGTGAACATGAGTTGTACAGGGATCCTATTTACATGTGAGAGGATCAAGCCTTAAGAGGTACCATATCTATTTCCTTATTCTGAAATAAGGAATGTTGTTTTGTTTTGATCTGGTTTGGTTTGGGTTTGTTTGTTTGTATCTATAAAAGAGTTTTATTTTGTGATTCAGAAATATTCACTCCTTCAAACTTTGGTTTTATTTTTTAGTGTCCTCACATTCTTTTCGTTCCTTTTATTAGAATTTCAGGTTTACAGACTAATTCCATTAACATCTATAGATTCTACATGAATATAGAATTAGCTAGTAGGCTTCTTTATGGACAGAGGCCAATGCTATATCCTATATGTTGCCCCTTAATTTTGCGATTTGGTTCATGGTACCTTGAAGAACTTTGAAATCAACTGACAATATGGCAAATGTATAAAGATTTGTTTGGATTAGGAGACTGTCCCATTTCTCCTGATTAAAATTATGCTCTCATCCTGCACTTGTTGCATTATTTTATGTTGTCATATAACTATTTGCATGCATGTACACATACATATCACATCACTTCTCTTAGACTGAAAGCTCTCTAAGACTGAAATTGGGTCATTTATCGTGGGATCTTCGGTAGTAATCACAGAGCCCACTATATAATAAATGTTCAGCGTTTCTAATGAATCAAGGAGGGTCAAATGTCATCATCATACTAACAAGCAAGACAAGCTCTTATAAAGACAAGATTTTAAAACTTGGAAAGTGGATGTTGTCTTGAAAAGAAGGGGGAGAGAAAAGAAGAGGGAGAGGAAGGAGAGAAGAGGAAGGAGGGGGAGGAGGAGAAAGTTGTGGGTGCCTAGGAATTCTTTGGTTGGAAGAAAACACATGATCTGTCACAGAACATGAAAATAATATAGAGGAAGAGCAGCTTGAATTTTTTGAGTGGGACAAGTAAGAAATCAGTGGAATGTACAGTTTCCATCCTTGGTCATGCTTTGTAAGTTGTAGGTCTAAATATAAACAGGGAAAAGTTTAGTGTCTGATTTTTACATATTTAATATGACATGGTGGTGAAGTAACCATGTATACCTGGGAGATTAGGGCACATGGGTAATAAGGAATGTTTATTTTCTCATTTTTAATAGCTTTGTTGAGATACAATTTGCATACCATAGAGTTCACCTGCTTAAAGTATACAATTCAGTGTGTTTTATTATATTTGCAGTTTTTCATCTCACATAACCAAAACTTTGTACTCTTTCACCAACATCTCCCCATTTCCTTCTCCCCCTTCCCCTAACAGCCCCATTCTACTTTCTGCTTCTATGAATTTGACTGGTTTAGATTTCATACTTAAGTGAGATCATGTAGTATATATCTTTCTATGTCTGACTTATTTCACTTAGCATAATGTCCTCCAGGTACATCTATATTGTCATAAGTGGCAAGATTTCTTTCTTATTTAAAGCTACATAGTATTTCATTGTTTATATACCACATAGACATTCAGTTTGTTTCCATATCTTGACTATTGTGAATAATGGTGCAAAGAACAGGAAAGTGCAGCTATCTCTTCAAGATATTGACCTCATTTCCTTTGGATGTATACTCAGAAATGGAATTGCTACACCATATGATATTTCTATCTTTAATTTTTCAAAGAACCTCCATACTGTTTTCCATAGCAGCTGCACAAATTTACATTCCTACCACCATTGTACGCGGGCTTCTTTTTCTCCACATTCTTACCAATATGTGTTATCTTTTGTCCTTTTTATAATAGCCATCCTAACAGGTGTGAGTTGATAGCTCATTGGGGTTTTCATTTGCATTTTCCTGATGATTACTGATGGTGAACATCTTTTCATGTACCTGTTAGCCCTTTGTATGTCTTCTTTAAAGAAATGTCTATTCCGGGGGCACTTGGGTGGCTCAGTCAGGTAAGCATCTGACTCTTGATTTTGGCTCAGGGTTATGAGATCGAGCCCCGCATTGGGCTCTGCTAGGCATGGAGCCTGCTTAAGATTCTCTCTCTCCCTCTCTCTCTGCCCCTCCATCCCCCATTCATGTTCTCTCTTTCTCTAAAAAATAAAATAAATTAAAAAATTAAAATAAATTAAAAAGAAAGAAATGTCTATTCTAGTCCTCTGCCCATTTTTTAATCACATTATTTGCTTTATTGCTATTGAGTTGTATGAGTTTCTTATATATTTTATAGTTTGCTCTTTTTTTTTTGGTCCTGGGGCATTTTCTTTTTTATTGAATTATAATTGGCATACATTATATTCCAGGTGTTCTTTATATATTTTGAATATTAATCCCACATCAGGTATATGATTTATAACAATTTTCTCCCATTCTGTAGGTTGTCATATCACTCTATTGATTGTTTCCTTTGCTATGCAAAAGCTTTTTAGTTTGACGCAATCCCACTTGTCTATTTCTGCTTTTACTGCCTGTGATTTTGGTGTTATATTCAAAAAATCATTGCCAAGACCTATATCGAGAAGTTTTTCCCTGTGTTTTCTTCTAATAGTTCCACAGTTTCCGATCTTACATTTAAGTCTTTAATTCATTTTGAGTTGATTTTTTTGTAAATGGTTTAAGATAAGACCCCAATTTCATTCTTCTACATATGGATATCCAATTTTCCCAACACCATTTATTGAAGAAACTATCCTTTCCTCATTATATTCTTGGTACCCTTGTCAAAAATCAGTTGACCATAAATGCATGGATTTATCTTTGGATTCTCTATTCTATTCCATTGGTCTATGTATCTATTTTTATTATTGTAGCTTTGTAACATATTTTGAAATCAGTAAATGTGATGCCTCCAGCTTTGTTCTTGCTCAAGATTGCTTTGGTTATTCGAGGCCTTTTGTGGTTCCATAGGAACTGTAAGATTTCTTTTTCTTTTTCTATTTTTGTAAGAATGCAATTGGATTTTGATAGAGATTACACTGAATCTGAAGGTCACTTCGGGTAGTATGAGCATTTTAGCAATATTTATTCTTCCAGTCCTTGAACATGGAATCTCTTTCTATTCATCTGTGTCTTTAATTTTCTTCAGCAGTGTTTTATAACTTTCAGTGAACCAGTCTTTCACCTCTTGGTTAAGTTTATTCATAAGTATTTTATCTTTTTTGATGTTCTTGTATATGCAGTTGTTTTCTTAGTTTCCTTTTCAGATAGTCTGTTAGTAGTGTATAGAAATACCACTAACTTTTGTATATTGATTTTGTATCCTACAACTTACTGAATTTGTTTATTAGTTCTAAGAGTTTTTTTGTTGAGTCTTTAGGGTTTCCTACATATATGATCATTTCATTTACAGAGATAGTTTTATTTCTTTCTTTCTAATTGGGATGTCTTTTATTTCTTTTTATTGTCTAATTGCTTTGGCTAGAACTTCCAGTACTATGTTGCTGGAAATTGTGAAAGTGGGCATCTTTATCTTGTACTGGATTTTAGAGGAAAAGCTTCCATTTTTTCCCCATTGATTATGATGTTAGCTCTGGACTTTTTGTGTATAGCCTTTATTGTGTTGAGGTAAGTTTTTCTGTACTTATTTTGTTGAGAGTTTTTCTCACAAATGGATGTTGAATTTAGTCAGATGCTTTTCTGCATCTACTGAGATGATCATATAGTTTTTATCTTTTGTTATTTTAATGTGGTTTGTTACATTGATTTGCATGTGTTAAAACATCCTTGCATCCTAGAGATAAATCTCACTTGGTCATAGTGTATAATCATTTTTATTGTGCTGCTGAATTTGGTTCGCTAGTATTTTACTGAGGATTTTTGCATCTATGTTCATTAGGGATGTTGACCTGTGGTTTTCTTTTCTTGTGGTATCTTTGTCTGGCTTTGGTGTCAGGGTGATACTGGTAACATACTCATAAAATAAATTTGAAATATTTCCTCTTCTTCCATTTTTTGGAAGAGCCTAAGGTCGATTGATTTTTTTTTTTTTTATGCTTAACCAGGTAATTGTTAATTCTCTTTTAAATGTTTAGTAGAATTACATAAAGTCATCTGGTCCTGGATTTTCTTCATTGAGAGGTTTTTTTATTACTGATTCAATCTTCTTATTTGTTCTGGTCTGTTCATACTTTCTATTTCTTCTTGATTCATTCTTGGTAGGTAGTATATTTCTAAGAATTTATCCATTCCTTCCAATTTGTTGGAATACAGTGATTCATAACAGTTCCTTATGGCCTTTTCTTCCCAAAGCATCTGTCATAATATCTCCTTTTCCATTTCTGATTTAATTTATTTGAATCTTCTCCCTTTTTTTCTTTATTAGTTTAGCTAAGGGTTTGCCAATTTTGTTTATTAAAAAAAAAATTCTTAGTTTTAGGGCGACTGGGTGGCCCAGTTGGTTAAGCGTCTTAACTCTTGGTTTCAGCTCAGGTCATGATCTCAGGGTTATGAGATCGAGCCTCTCAAGGGGCTCTGGGCTCAGCACAAAGTCTGCTTAAGACTTTCTCTCCCTCTCCCTCTGCCCCCCTCCTCTCAAATAAATAAATCTTAAAAAAAAAAAAAAAAACCTTAGTTTCATTTATTTTTTTCTATTTTTTTTCCTATTCTCTATCTTATTTATTTCTGCTCTAATCTTATTATTTCCATTCTCCCAACCTTGGGGCTTAGCTTTTTCTTCTTTTTCTAGTTCCTTGAGGTGTAGAATTATGTTGCTGACTGGACATCTTTCTTCTCTTTAATGCAGGAATTTATTGCCATAAACTGGATAGCAACATGCAACTTGTCTCTTAAAAATACAGCCAAACATGTGTCTTTTCTCTCTACAAGCATAAGCCACTAGTCTTTCCTTATTTGCCTATGAAAACTGGAAGTCTAATAATAATTAAAAAAAAAAAAAAGATTCTTTGAAAATTAAGCCAGTATGTCCATCTTTGTAAAAAGATCACTTAATTGGGGCACCTGGGTGGCACAGTCAGTTAAGTGTCCGACTCTTGGTTTTGGCTCAGGTTGTGATCTCAGGGTTATGAGATTGAGCCCTGCGTCAGACTCTGCACTCAGTGCAGTCTGCTTAAGTTTTCTTCTCCCTCTCCCTCTGCCCCTCCCCGTCATTCTCTCTCAATCTCTCTCTCAAATAAATAAATAAATCTTTTTAAAAAGAACACTTAATTAAAGTTTAAAGTTTTCATACTTTTACTTCCCATATGGTTAGCACTTACTAAATTGAGGCATCAATTAAGTTTATATAAAAATAGTAGTCCCTCACTAACTATTTGTTACTCTTTTGCTAAATTAGTATACCCAGTCCTGCCACTGCTCTTTAGAGGTAAAGTGATTGCCCATTTTTCCAAATCCAATGATTATAGTTAGAAATAGCCATGCCACATTTAGAGAGAAAAATAATTTGTAGTGGAAGATGAATTCTCAAAGGCTGTAAGTTCCAATATAATTTGTCAACTCTATGAACAAACTTTTATTTAACACTCTCTGTATATGAAAAGCTAGCTAGTGCTATGATTATAAGACAGTTTTAAAAATAGCTAGGGCCTTAAAATGCTCACAGTAAAGTCCAGAAAGAGGGCATGGATAAAATTGAATTATTTAGCACAGCATTTAAAGGCTTATTCTCACATTATTCCCTCCTTCTTCTAGTCCTACCTACTCTTCTAGCACACAGGACCATGTTGTTGCCAAATACACACCCACGCTTTCCTGCTGCCTGTCTTTCCTCACACTGGTTTGGTCCACTTGGCCAATGTTGGTGCCATTCAGAGGTTATTTATAGAGATAGGAAGCTGAGGAGGTGGTGTTGAAAAGAAACTGATGAGTTGAATGATGGACATGTTGAGTTTGAGGTGCTAATGGAACATGTAAGTAAGTTATTGAGTGACAGTTGGATAATAATATTTAACAATTTGGTAATTTTGTGTGGACTAAAGGAAAGGAAAAGTTTTAAGCCTAGGTTGTTGGAAGAAAGATGGTAGAAAGTAAGAATTCAAGGAGAGTTGGCTTTAATAGAAAGATGGTGAGATCTGTTTTAGATTTGTTGCATTTCAGATGATGATTGACACATTGAAATTGATGTTGGTCATGTAATCTTCATAATGAAGGTGAAGGAGAGATTGAGGAACTGCTCCAGATTGAAGAAGACTAGAGAGATGTGGCAGTCAGGTACAACACAGGATCCTGGAGTGGTGCTTTTGCTATAGAAGGCATGGTTAGGACAATTGGTGAAATTTGATTGGGGTCTTTGGGCAAAGGGTATATTGGAGTTCTTTGTACTAGTCTTGTAATTTTTCTGTAAATTTGAAATGGTTTTAAAACAAAAAGCAGAAAATAAACAAACACATAATTTTATCACTTTTGGAGACCAAAACCTGACATTGTCAATATATCTTAAGATATCTGTAGGGTAAAATGTATGTATCTTAAAACCCGTGTAAGCATTCACATGTTTTAACTCAGTAATTCTACCCTGAGTCTCTCTCTTGAAGAAATGAAACTATGCATGAAAGTATTCAAGACAGCATTATTCCTAACTGCAATATTACAAATGATCTAAACATCACTCTGTGAAGGGATGATTAAGTAAATGTTGATCTGTCTACTTGATGAAGGCTACTTAGCTATATTACAATTTGATAAATGACTGGATAGCAACATGCAAATGTCTTTGGTCTCATATTAAATGAAAAACTAGAATATAATCCAAGATATTAACTATGATTATCATGTTAAAATATAATTATGTAATACACTAAAATAATATGGAGGTTTCAAGATGGCCAAACTTTAGGTGAATTTTTCCCTTCACTGTTCAATTTCTCAAAATGTATTTATATTGCTTTCAAGATTTTAAAGATATTTTAAGTCAAAAGGTCAAGAAGTAGTTAGAAGTGCACAAACTCAGTACTGACGATTTGTACTGAAGGTTATTTGCCACAGAGTTGTAACCGTCTTTGAGAAATAGAATATGCGAGGGGTGCAAAGTGAGCCAAAAGGGAGTCATAGAGTGTTCCCACACTCGAGGAGGAGAGGGATGTGGTGAGAAGAGGTGATGGGGGTTTGCCTAGAGAAGAAAGCTCTGGAAAGTGTGTGTGTGCTGGAAGAGGATGGCACTTGGGCGTATCACATCCTGAAAGAGACCAAGGAGACAAGAGCATAAATCAAGAACTTGGCTATTTTTTCACTAAGCATTTCCCAGCAAGGAGCCTTCAATGAAGACAAACTGGCTTTTATGATTCAACACAAGCACATATGATTTTTTAAAATTCATTCCTATGGTTTGCATTGCAGTATTTTAACGTGGGAAGAGTTTAGAACCTGCAACAAAAGGGATCTGAGTCACAATAAAATATTTGTAAGCCTCTCCCGATGACCTTGGTACTGAAAGAGACACTGCTGTCCTGTGTCACAGAAGGTTCTGGACCGCCTTTCCAGCAACATTTTATCATCAGAAAACGGTTCACTTCATAAGGTTTATAACCTTCCATAAAACTGCAGAACATTTTATTCTTTTTTCATTAAGCCACCTTTGGAATCATTTTGGTCCCTTTATAGTCTCTTATTTAATCTGTTTTTTCATAGACTAGAGGGAGAAAAAATTCTATCAGTGGTCAAACTAGTAATTAGATAGTATAAGTCACAGCCTAATGACTTGAAGGCACATGTACTAACCAGTTATCTCCTCCATCTGCCTTCATCAGTGAACTCTTTTAAATCCCCAAGCACATCTTTACCTTCTTCTTAAACAATGGAAAAAAGGAATTACCAAAACGTACACTTTCCCAATTACAAGAGTTGCTAATGTTTATTTTTTCTTCTATTAAAACATTATTCCCATGGTGTGAAAGCTCTTTTACCAAACTCTGAGGAAATATGAATTAATAAAACATCAAGGGATTTTATTTCCTATATTCAAAAATCTTACATTTGCATAAAATCAACCACTGAGTCTTTCAGAAATAAATTTAATCACAAGGAGAAGACCATAAAAAAAAAAAGGAGGAAAAAAAAAAAGAAACCCACTACAAAATAAACCTTAAAACCACATTCAGGTTTAAAAAGAGGAAAATATCAGTTCTACTTATTCCTGAAGGATTTTTTAAAAAATCTTTTAATTAATGACAGCCCTCAGGGCACTGAGCAATTGTTAATTAAAACAAGGAGGAAGGGGAGAGGAAGTAGGCAAGAATGCTGTGATGAACACGTTTCCTTTTCTCTGCAGGGGAATAACATTACTAAGCCAACATTAATAAATATGAATATTTTTGAGAGAAAGTATATAAAAATGTAAAAAAGAAATCTTAACTCAGCTTGGCACACACTAGCAGGTGCATAAATTAATTGGGGCTCCTTAAGAACTGTACACCCCGGGGTGTCCCCCTTTGTCTAATTGAGTGGTGGCAGTGATGTCCCTCCCATGACAGGATGGAGTGCTTCCTTCTCAGCACAAGCTGACTGCTGTCAGGGAAGACTCCCTGAAAGGTCTTCTAAAGGCTTTCACTCGCTTTCATTCGGGTAGGCATGCATATGGGCAACCACCATCATTACAAAACATTTCTTCTATGCTTAGAATTAGGAGCTAGACTCACTGCCCATTCCATTAATGGCCCTTTCTCTTTTCAACCATTAAATTTTTACTTAAAAAAAAATAATTATCAGAGCTTTTGGTTCACCCCCTGTGCTTGCCTAATTTGGGCAGGTTATTAGAGAAAACATTTTTCCAGACCTTCCCTACCACTTTCTCTGCGCCCCACATGAAAAAGGCTTTTATCTTTCTCATGCGCTCAGAAAATCTACTTAACAAGCAGAGCCTTAGAAGCCAGGAACAAAAAAAATATATAAGAAAATCTGTTTCTCACTTTATTTTGGAAGGTAACAGAAGCCAGAACCCATAGGCTGTATGTTTAACATGAATAAATTCATTCTTTGAAATTAAGGTAATCTGAGATCATTTTACCCAATTTTTCTCTGACCCTAGTTTTACATAATTGTATAGTCTTTTTATGAAAGTTGTTTTTCAAAAAGAGCACTCAGCCTCTTAGGATTTAGGTTTGGGTGTGTGTGTGTGTGTGTGTGTGTGTGTTTTCCCTTTAGCCTGTGTGCATGCATCCCTTTGATGTTCTGCATGCGAGGATGTCGGGGTCAGCTCATGGGGGTCAGTGTCCTTTACAAAATTTCTCAGATGCCAGCTAAGATCAGTAGCTAGGAGACAACTTTGAATTTCATTTTGCTGTTTGTATCCAGAATCCATTCTTCACCACAGATAAGACTTTGCCTCCCTAGCACTAAATCTCTAAAAGAACAAGCTCTAGGTAATCAGAAAACTATATTCTGAAAAAAAAAAAAATACCAAATCCTTGCTTACTGGACCAGTACCTGCTCAAGCATAGATGCCAGGGCAGAAAAAAATAACTTATTTTCTCCCATCCCTGCTATAATAATTTATTTTGGGAAACTCCTGATTTTCTCCAGATGCCCTAAAATAACTTTGTTCATTGCTTGTGCTAACGCAGTAGCTAAAAGAGGCTATTTCCAGAGGCACAGAGGGATAACATCAAAACTGTTTTTTGTTCTCTTCACTTGTGCATGGTACCTACTAATGATTCATTGGGGGTAGTAATTTATATATTATTGAAAAGGAAAATGTAAAAGAAAAACTCGTGACTATATTTTTCAAGATGGACCTGCCTAAGAATTGCCAAGAGCACTCATTTAAAATGCTTTCTTGCTTCTCCTCCCCTACTTCACAAATCTGAGGGTGGGGACCAAGATTCTGTATTTTTCATAAGTGATTGTCTTACACACTCAAGCATGAGAGACACGAATAAGCCAAATGTATATATAGGGTAACATGACTTGTAACTGTAATATATCCTACATAATACACTTGCTATTTTATTTATATATAAAACATGTATATTAGTAAATATGTGTAGTTATGATATATAATTGCAAATATATATGAAGCTTTGTCCAAACTCCTATCTGTCAGTAGTAGTGGGTGCATCAGACTTGAAAACATAATCTGGAGCCAAGGTTTTGGAGTTTGGGTCCCGGCTGCAGGGTCAGGTAACATGTTAGCCAAGATGGAGGTGAAAGGGGAGAAGCAGGGGGAGGGGTGGGAGAAGTTTGGGGGAGGCAGAGGAAAAGAAGAAAAAAAACCAAGATACCAGGTCTAGAAAAAGACAGGAGGCCCAAAACATCGCTAACCATAGGCTAGGTTTGACTCACCTTCCTCTAAAGGAATTTTTAAATTAGGGACTGGCATTAGAGATGACCTTATTTACAGTTCATCTCAAATCTGCCCTCCAACCATAAGGGTAATGAAGCCAATATCCTTAGTCAACAAAGACCGTGGACCATTCTAATTTCTACACTTTACTGAAATTCTGAAAATCGAGAACAGTTTCTCACCCCCTTGTGAACTGCACAGAGATGCCATTCTCCAGGGCCACCCACATTCATTTGGGAATTCACTGAACAGAACTTTGCAGTAAAATGCCAATGGGTACCCAACAGGGACTAGGGGTGGAATTATTTTTAACTCTAGTTTTGGTTCAAGGAAGATAGATGGTACCTACATTTTCCAGAAAACTTTAAAGAAGCTTTCATCTCTCAAAGGCTTTTTCAGTCCACTTCCATCTCCTCAGTGTTCTCACTAGGTCGCCTGTGGGATAATGCATTTGATATCAGCGAGTAAGAACACGGACTTCCAAATGCCTCATGCAAGCTAACACACTAGTTCTCTTTAGACTTTTTGCTAATGAGAACTTGCTCAAGAAGGAAATTTATGAGCTATTTGCAAATTCCCATCTCCTAAGATTTATGTAACTATGATAGATTTATTAATGCGGCTTAGAAAAAAGTTTTAATCTTTTTTAGAATAAATGTTCTATATTTGTAAATATAAATATAGGAGCATATACTTTTCATAAAAGTGTATCAAGAGGCCTTTTCCACATATTGATGGTTTAAACTAACAGCAGTAATAAAGTTTAAATATACTTGCCAATAGCATCCCCACATCACACCTTTATGTTTTGGGGCAAATTAGACTTAATTGTTAACCCTGTGAAGATCTCAGGGGCACCTGGGTAGCTCAGTCAGTTAAATGTCTGATTTAGGCTCCGGTCATGATCTCAGGGTCCTGGAATCGAGCCCCACAGCAGGCTCCCTGCTCAGTGGGAAGTCTGCTTCTCCCTCTCCCTCTGCCCCTCCCCTACCCTGCTCATGCTCTCTCTCTCAAATAAATAAATAAAATCTATTAAAAAAAAAAAAAGCCTGTGAAGATCTCATAGCCTTGGGAATTTGGATTTTGTTTCCTTGCGCCATTCAGGAATGATGTGTTTAAAATTTGTAAGTAGTTAAATATATGAAGAGAAGGTCATGTCCTGCAAGGACAGACCCTGGTTACCGGTAACTCTTGCTGCCATGGTTCTCCTGCGCCCTTCCTGGCAGAACTTCCTGAGTTCCTCCTGCTGTGAGGGTCCCGGCTTCCTCACCTGTCCTTCCCTCCACAGTTCACTGCCCTTCTTCCAACTCTCAGCTGTCCAGAGACCTGCTAAGGACTGAATCCAGAGGTACCCATCTCTACCTTTCTTTCTCGTCCTCGCTGCTTCACCTGCAACTCTGGACTACTCTCTCATTCAGACTCACTCATCTGGCAGCCATTCTCCTCAGCTCTGTTGCTGGCCATTCCTTTCCATCTTCACGAATTTCTCTTCCCATGTTGACCTCAGTCTAGGAAAACCGTATTTTTTCCCCTGTATTCTCACACAACATTTCTGACACTAGACGTGTGACTATTTCCCCACACTGGCCAATTCTGCTATACCAGCTGCCTGTCCAACACTCAGGTCCCATTCTGACAGTAATCTGAGTAGGCACTGCCCCCACCTGTTAAGGACTCAGTCCCACAAGACTGCTCCCACTTCAGGTGCCACTCACAAGTAGTGTCTCCAGGTTATCCCCAACTTCTGGATGAGTTGGCTACAAATCCAAGCGTCCCGTGACCTCCTCTTCAGGTTCCATAATTTGCGGGAGTCGCTCACAGAACCCTGGAAAAAGAAATGTGCTTACTATTGCCAATTTATTACAAAGATATTTCAAAAGATACAAATGAACACCCAGATGAAGAGATACCTAGGGCGAGGTCTGGAAGGGTCCTGAGCACAGGAGCTTCTGTCTGGTAGATTTGGGGTGAATCACCCTCCCAGAATGTCAATGTGTTCACCAACCAGGAAGCTCTCCAAACTCATAGTTGAGGGATTTTTAGGTAAGTTTTGCACCCAGCCATGATCAACCATTAACTGAATCCTCAGCCCCTCTCCCCTCCCGGGAAGATAGGGGCAGGGATGAAAGTCCCCAGCTTGGTCCAAGCATGCTTGGTCTTTCTGGTGACTGGCCACCATCCAGGAGCCATCTCATTAGAACAAAAGATGCTGCTAAATTCCAAGGGATTTAGGAGCTCTGTGTCACAATCGGTGTCAAAGACCAAATATTAGCTTCTTAGCAGGGCTAGGGTGTGTGTATATGTGTGTATAATGGATTTTATTATACATATACTCCCATAATAATATATACATTACATATATATGATATATATGATATTTATATATATATTTCTTATAATTTCACAGCCCTTTAAATGTTGTTATTCTTTCTTTCTTTCTTGGGCATCATCCCTCTTCCTCTTTCTGCCTCTACCCCTTGTATTCCACATTTGCTGATAGGTACCATCGCTGTCCTGTGACATTTATACTGTGCCATATTTTTGTTATCTTCACTATGCATGATTCACCCCTGGTTATTAGTTGGGGTAGTAATTTGCTAATTATTTAGAAGTAAAAACTAAAAGAAAAACACTTTACAGTATTTTTCAAAGTGGACCTATGTAAAAATTGCCTTTCTAGGGCTCCTGGTTGGGTCAGTCAGTAAAGCATGCAACTCTTGATTGCAGGCTTATAAATTCAAGCCCCCCTGGGATGTAGAGATTACTTAAAAATAAAAAATCTAAGAAAAAAAAAATGCATTTCTGGCCCTCCTCCACTTTGCCAATCTGGGGATAAGGCCCAACAATCTGTATTTTTAACAAGGATCCCAGTGATTCTCCTGCACACTCAAGTGTGAGACTTCTGATAGGTGAAATATTTGTATAAAGTAATATTTTTAGGAAGGCAGAAACTGAGGAGCTCCCACCATCTCCTCTTTATTCTTCACCCTGAACCACACCCCCTAGATTTCTAAGTTGAGTTGATTGGAGATTCTCTCCCATACTCTTTTCTTCATCCCTGTTTTGCTCTCTCTGGGCCCATAATTCATTGTGTCTGCCTCAAACCTACCATTTACAGTGTTTGCAAACTGTTTGTCTCTGTCTCTCTCGCCTGCTCCCTTCCTCCCTTTCTCCCTCTCTCTGTCTCTGTCTCTCTCGCCTGCTCCCTTCCTCCCTTTCTCCCTCTCTCTGTCTCTTTCTTTCTTTCTCTCTCTCTCTCTTTCTCTCCCCAGCCAGCTCAGTGGTGCTGCCTGGCTTGGCTGGGCTTTCCTAGCTTGGGTGTGTTGCTGGGTGAAGTGGGGAGACTTCAGGCCCTGAGGTGTCAACCCAG
This sequence comes from Neomonachus schauinslandi, assembly GCF_002201575.2. NCBI lineage: Eukaryota > Metazoa > Chordata > Mammalia > Carnivora > Phocidae > Neomonachus > Neomonachus schauinslandi. Next base: position 18,136,595 of record NC_058410.1, on the reverse strand, counting down.
GCTGTCCCAAAGATGTCCCCAAGATGTTCTTGTTCTTGTCAGGTGAAAAGATTCAAGGACAGACACACAACACTGCAGAAAGTTTATTAAAGCAAAAGTACGCTCTTGAGATGTACTAGAGGTGAGCCCTAGGGGGAGAGAGCTGCGTGCCCTGCATTTTGGGTTTCTCTTTTATTGACAGCTGTTAACTAGGGAGTGAAATATTCATTCATTAGGACAAGGAATTCTTGGAAGCAGGGTTTCCACACTTTTTCTTCCTTATTTGGACAGCGGTTGCCGGTCATGGCACTCGCCATCTTGGGCCTGTCCGAGTTGATCCAGCTTCTTGTGGCGAGCTGCTAGGACAGGCCTCTGACTTCCCCTGATAGCTGGCCATGACTTTCTCATCACTGGCCTCCAGGTATCCTGTTAGAACCTAACTAACTTCCTGCTCTAACATGCACCATAGTGCCCTCTGACAACTGTCACATTCTGCCAGAGTCAAGGCATCCACCCCCAGATCTGCTGAGCAGCCTTCTCACCCTCACCGTACTGCCAGGTCCATGGGCTCTCATCTCATCTTCTGGGGGCAGGTCCCAGACACAGCACATGTGAATCAAGAGGTGCCCAGAAAAGCAATCCTCCCAGGCCTCCCTGTGCCTAACCAGCCATGCCAGCAAGTCTCCCTTGATGGGGCTGCGCTTGGGTTGGTAACGGGACAGCCTGAGAGACCGGCTCTTTCTAAAAATATGGTGTGGAGATGAGACGGAGACCCTTCCTCCCTCTGAGTCCCCATATCGATGGGCGACAGCCAGGACACACACTTCCCACCACTTCTGTTCCCTGCCTTTTCACGTTTCTCTTCCACGCACAATCCCTGTGGCTTTTTTAGTTTTAACTTGCCTGTGTCAAACCAACCTTCCAGCCCAGAGCAGCAGGCCTCCTGGCCTCAGCCTCAGGGCACTCCTGGAGAATGGCAGGCGGCCATCAGCCACACCCAGCCCTGGAGGGGTTCGATTGTGGCTAAACAGATTTAGACCCTTAGCAGTCTTCACTTGTCCCAGGCTTCTCCCTGCCCTGGGCAAGTCATCAGGTGGCTCTTACCTCGGAAGGAGGAGTCTGCAGATGGAACCTGAGTTAAGGGAGAAAATTAGGATGCATGTGTTTGATCTTGGCAAAATAATGTCCTGGTTACATATATTTTATGTAGTCATATCTTACATTGCTTTTACTTTTGGAAAGTTCTTTCTCATGCAAATATCTGGTAAATATTCATCTGTGTTCTCTTTTCATTTTTAAAGATTTTCCTTTTTAAAAAAGTTTTTAGTCCATATGGGATGTATTAGAGAGATGCTGTGAATTAAAAGTTCCGGTAGATGTTGAGAGAGAAAGAGTATGCGCGCACGTGCAAGTGGGGGGAGGGGCAGAGGGAGAGACTCTCCAAGCAGACTCCCCGCTGAGTACAGAGCCTGATGGGGGACTCGATCTCATGACCCTGAGATCATGACCTGCGCTGAAACCAAGAGTTGGACGCCTAACCTACTGAGCCACCCAGGTGCCCCAAAATTTCCAGTAGTTTCATCTTTTAATGAACAGTGTTCTCACAAAACTTTACTGTATTACCTTCCTTGGTTTACACGTGCTACAATTTTCTAGTATATGAATTTTCTTCTTCATCTCTGCTCTTAAATGTGGAGGTTCCATAAATTTCTAAACCTTTTTCCTCTCAACCCTGGTTTCCTCAACATCACATATAGACTTTCCACATCAGTGATCTCCAATATATAGGGACTAAAATATGTTCCGAGGGCTGGAGGCTGTGTTTCAATGTATGTATTGGACGTTTTCACTAGTAGCTTGCCCCCTGCTCTCTCAATACATTCTACCCTCATGCTCCCAAACCCCCACCTGTTGCTGCTGCTCGCCCACCTGCCTTGTCGTGTCTGTAAATGGGTCAACCCGCCACTCACTCCTCAGGCTCCAGACCTCCCACCCACACCAACACTTCCCAGCCATCCTTAGACCCCTCACTGCCACTTTTCAGTCAGTTTTTAAGTACTTAAGGTCCTTCTTGCATGGCATTTGCACCCCTGAATTCTTTGGTCTCCTTTGAAATCCTGCATATTCTTTGGAGTCAATCTAAAAGTTAGCTCCTTTCTGCAACCTTCACTCTGTGCTCCTTCCAAATCAAAGCAATCGCTTATTTATTTAAATGCTCTAGCCCTTCATCCTCTTCTGATAGCACTTATCTCATTTGACCTTGTATTACAGATCGTGTCAATTTCTCCTATATTTTAAGTATCTTGTGTGTAGGATTTCTATGCTACCAAGTAATGATATAATAAAGGAGTAATACTTTCTAAATAAAGCCTACATTGAAAACTGGGAAACCTATATAAAGAGGATTAAATAAATTCACCTTACAGAATTAATAAAACTAGAAATAATGAAGGTAAGCTTATGATCAGCCTTTTGACCACAGCACACATGCTCTCCTTTGTTTCCTGGGCTCTCCTCTCCCCTTTTCTTGCATAACCTGAAGGATGGAAACCACATCATACACTTCTGTCTACTCTGCATTGCCAGGATGGTACCTTAAATGTTACAGATCCTCAGCACATATTTATTAAAAGAATGGATAGATGGAAGCAAAGGCCCTCTAACAAATAGTATGAGAATTATTGATACAGGACCATAAAATACAGATTCGTAAGTGTTCTCACCTTTCAGAAGACCCCCCCCACACACACACACACTGATTCTCAGTGTGGCGATCAGCTCACCTCTGGCCTGCCCCTCTGCAGCCAAGTGTGCCAGCAGGCCTGTCAGCCTAGGCCTCCTGCTTCCCAAATTCAACTACATGAAGCCAAATTTCAGTGGTAAATCTCATGCTACTTATCCTAGGCTCTAAAATATTGCTTGTAAGAAATGAGTAGAGCCATAAAATAATGGGTGGAGGAAGCTCAGTAGGGGGTGCAGATAGCAAACCAAAAACCAGCTGTCATTTACAAGAGATCAAATAATTCTATAGCATCAAAAGTACATGAGCCAAAACCTCCCTCACTGTGTGACTGTGAGTCAGCCCATGCTTCATTATGACCATTATGGGCATTTAAATTTTTAATCAACCTTGGTATTAAGTATGTGTCACCCAGGTAGGCAGAGATCTGGTCTAGGGAATGTTAGCGTACACACAGACATCCCCTCTTCGGTCAAGGGAACCAGCCCTCCACTAAGGAGTCCCTCCCAACTGTGGCTGTAAAGGGTTTGCTAATCAGAAAGGCCTCAGGACAAAAGTAAGTGGGATAAATTCCTATTTACTGAATTAATATTACTGGTTCCCTGGGTGCCCTTCTCCTCCTTGGAAGCACTTCTGGAAGTCTGATTTGGGATTCTTATCTGGCACTGTTCCAACACTGGGGCTTTGGGGCCTGTATTAATTTTAGATCCAAGTCTGTGGAGATTAGTCAATTCCATGAACTCTAATGTACTGATGAAATAGTTTTCAGGAGCAAAAGTGCTTGCTTATCTGATCCATACTCTTCGGTATGAATTCCACCTGAACATTCTACATTAAGGACGAGTATGATTAATTCATTACCCAAGATTACAGCAGTATGCTAAAAGCTAGCTGGAGGCATTTCTTTTGGTGTGAAATATTAAAGATTCAACATTTATATCAGTTGCACCTAATTCATATTCCTGAGCCCGTGGGCTGAAAAAGGAACTTGGAAATATTCAGCCATTTTCTGCATCGGTTTGTTAAAATGTTTAAGAGGATTATTGCGTTAACTACCTCTTTGATAAGAACAAGAAGAACTCTATTCAGGAAGGCTAAAATACAAAAACTAAAAGCCATAGTGTCTTTCATTTCTTAAAAATGTTATAGATCAGGTTTTGACAATAGTGTACCTTGGCGTACCCAAAAGCTTTTCTGACAAAGAGAATGACTAATACCGTAGAATCATTAATAAATCGGAACTAAAACAGAGACTCCCATAGGCAGTAAATGTGAGAATTTTGTCAGCCATTTCCAGAACAGGGAACAGAAGTTTGAATAATACAACTGAATTTCCAGATTTCTCTGAGGTGACTTTGGAAATGTATTTTAATGCTTAGACTTGAGTCACAGTGTGACTGAAATTCACCACCACTTCAAGTAAAATAACAATATGAAATAATGGTATCATATTATGAAGAAGTAACTTAGAAGATGGAAAAAGTGCACAGCTTCTGGATCCTGCCCCTTTGCTCCCATGTCTGGTAGAGAAGGCCAGGATGGTTGCACTGACTTTTCAACTCTCTATGTGTGGCTGAGGCTAATTCTTGCCTTTTGGTGGATGGGGGTGGGTGGGATATAATTAGATGCTATGTTATTTCCTTTTCTTTTTAAAAATTATAAAATATACATTTAGAATATATACATATATAGTGTATATATACATTGTACATATATACATATATATATATATTGTGTGTGTGTGTATATATATTTCTAGAAGCTCCAGTGAAATGATGACTTAACTCTGCTCTTTCAGATCATGGTTCCACTAGAAGTCCTTGCTATCTAGAGCTCATGTGTTAGAGTCAGTACTGAGTAAAAGTAAAACAGCATATTCTTCCCTGAATGGTAAAATTTCAAAGATCTATTGAAAATTAACTCCTTTAGGAATAGTTCTTGGGAGCAAATCGTTGTGAGACCACAGAAAAGCCTATATATAGGAGTATGTTGAAGAAGTTCACACAGAGTTAATGTTTGCCAATTCAGATTCTGAGGCAATTATTGAGCACCGATTGAATGCAAAACAGCATGCTGTGCTCTAGAGCATGTGAATTGTTGTTATCAAAATAACCACTACACACAAAAAGTTTCTGCAGCCAAATACAGTAAAGCATTTTTTCTTTAAAGAGAAATTTTTGTTTCTAAAAGAGGCATGTAGCATAAAATGATTCCCCACATTTTTAGCTAAAGATTGTCTTTTTTGGAGCAGTAATTAAAAAAAACTAATGTTTTGCAGACACACTTAGGGAAATTCTGTCCAAAGATATCAATATATATCATCAGTCAAGTGTTTATAGATCCCCTAATCTAATTTGAAATAGTTTAGGACAGAAGAAATCAGAAAAAGACTTTTCTAAAGTATGAGAACATTTTGAGTCATCAAAAGCAATGTGCAGGGTGATTGGGTCATCACTCCCCTATCAGGACAGGCCTTTATTATAATTTGGGACCTTTGGCAGCATACTTTGCTAGCCTGAGACCGAGGTGATCCTGCACAAGATAGCCAACACTTTGGGGCCCCAGTTTTTTCATACCTAAAAGAAAGGGTGGGTTCAGACAGGATTGTTATTCTTAAGAGTAACTATTCAGACAAAGTGGCCTTGATCTCAAAGTACATGATTATAAAATGAAGGAAATCATGCAGCGGACCTATGACATTTTAATGTTGTATCTATTTTTTTTTTTCCTGTCCTATTCCTTGTCTAATTGAATGTAAGCACCTCCCCAAACCTCAGGGAAATCAGCACCTGGTAGAATTTTTTGTAAGCACTGAATCATTTTGCTGGTCATTCCTGGAAGATGTGAGATGAATTGGACCCAAATTTGAGCACAGCTTAGCAAGGTTTGGCTCACTTGTTTACCAGATTGCTCTTCACTGTACATAAATAATTGGTTAACTCTTATCAGACCCTGAGGGTACTTTGTCAAAATAATGTGTGTTTTTCTATTTCAGTGTTAACTCCCATTACATATTATTAATAGATTATTAACTTAGTATAAATAGCTTAGGGAAAACCATTTAGTTAGATTTCTTTGTTTTCAAACATTTTAATGGGGCAAGAAAAAGTGATCTCAAACTTCTGAGCAATTATACACAGTAAACAAAGTTTAGAGCATAAAAAAAGATCTAGCTTCTCTCAGAAGCGGTCCAAAGAGGGGACTGGTCAATCAATTACAAATTATGGACTCCAAGAAAAAGTATTCTAAATCTAAGATAGTAGCGTATCCCACGGAGAATATATTTGGAAAATATGAAAGCGGGGATGGGAAACATATGCATTTGATTGGCCTCCTTTAATCAGAGCAAAGCAAATAAAAATACCATGTTTCCAGGGGACACCTGGCTGGCTCAGTTGGAAGAGCACATGACTCTTGATCTTGGGGTTGTGAGTTCAAGCCCCACATTGGGTACAGAGATTATGTAAATAAATAAATAAACAAACAAACAAACTTTTAAAAATATTTTTAAAAAGGGGAGCCTGGGTGACTCGGTTGTGTCTGTCTTCGACTCAGGTCATGATCTCAAGGGTCCTGGGATGGAGCCCCCCATCAGGCTCCCTGCTCAGCGGGGAACCTGCTTCTCCCTCTCCCTCTGCTGCTCCCCCTGCTTCTGCATGCGCTCTCTCGCTCTCTCTCTTTCAAATAAATAAATAAAATCTTTTTTAAAATGTTTTTTTTAAAACCCACCATGTTTCCTGTACCCTGGGTTATTAGAGGTGTTCAGATATCCTGACCTTTCAGAAATCCTACTCCAACGTTGGTTGGGAGAAAGGTGGAAAGTGCAATTTTGCATTTAACTGAAATAATTATTATTTTTCTTTCTTGAGAACTGTGATCTGGGCATCATGTGCTTTGGGGACAAGACAATACCAGATCAATCAGTAATAAAGGTCTGCTTTTATGCTGGACTCATGACTTTGGGGAATAAGGAGATCGGATGCATTTTCACCATTGAGTACAGAGAAGCAAGACAGATTGCTCTAGGATGGTTGATAGCTCTGCAAACACTGATGTTAGAAAGAGAGAGAGGGAGGGGCGCCTGGGTGGCTCAGTCGTTAAGCGTCTGCCTTCGGGTCAGGTCGTGATCCCAGGGTCCTGGGATCGAGCCCCACATCGGGCTCCCTGCTCGGCGGGAGGCCTGCTTCTCCCTCTCCCACTCCCCCTGCTTGTGTTGCTGCTCTCGCTATCTCTGTCTCTGTCAAATAAATAAAATCTTAAAAAAAAAAAAAAGAAAGAGAGGAAGGAAGGGAGGGAGGGAGGGAGGGAGGGAGGGAGGGCAGGCAAAGAAAGAGCAGGAATATTCCAGGAGTGGATATTTACAAATGTAAATGCATCATTTTGCTTGTGAGCACAGAACACCTGGTACTAATACTATTTGCTTCTTTGGATAAAGATCACTAGACTATATTATTAAGAAGAAAATCCTAGAGAAACTGCATGAATTAGTGATCTGAAATGCATTTAGAAAATATGTTGTGTTTACAGAGCTTTCAGCAAGAGATCTTTCCAGACTTCAACAACAAGATTGACCATAGGCTGTGAAAGGAGAAATAAGCACTGTATTAGTCAGGATTCTCCAGAGAAACAGAACCAACAGGCCATATGTGGAGATTTACTATAAGGAATTGACTCATGTGATTATGACAGCTGAGAAGTCCCACAGTCGGCTGTCTGTAAGCCAGAACCCCAGGAAGCCAGTGGTGCAGTTCAGTCCCAGCCTGAAGGCCTGAGAACCAGGGAAGCCAATGGCATAAATTCCAGTCCAAGGGCAGGAGAAGATGAGATGAGACGTCACAGCTCAAGAATCAAAGCAGGAAAAAAAAAAAAGTAGACCAGGCTGGGGGGGTGGGAGGGAGGCGCACGTGTGTGAATTTCTCCTTCCTCTGCTTTTTATTCTGGTTAGGGCATCAACAGATTGGATGATGCTCACTCACATCAAGAAGGACAATCTGCTTTACTGAGTCTACTGAATCAAATGCTCCTCTCTTCCAGAAGCACCCTCACAGATACATCTAGAACTAATGTTTGATCTGGGCACCCTGTGGCCAGTCAAGTTGACAAATAAATTTAACACCAAGAGGTGAAACTCATATTCCAGTCATAGTATAAACCAAAGAAAGTGGGTAAAAGAATCTGGTCTTTTCTAATCTCTCTCAAATTGGCTGCAAAATTTTCCTCCATAATGGCATAAATAGGAAAATTGGTAGTTTCAGCTCTAGATTTTTGTCTGCATGTCTCCTTCCAGCAATCTTTTTTTTTTTTCTAAAGAAAAGAAATAATATATTTTTATTGTAGATTTAGGGACCCTCTTGCACAAATAATTTATAAAGTCACTCCGGTCTTACCCCTAAGAGACGGGGTGTACTGGTGAGCAAGTCAGTCTGAGAATAACAGAATCAGCCAGAAATGCATGGGCATCATACCATGCTATGAGCCTAGTGACCTAATTCATTTATCACCATTTTCTCACACATATGTTTACTTTTTAAGTGTTTGGCAGAATAGGTTCTATGCTGAAGATACAATATAGAAGGCCAAAGTATCAAATCTGACATCTTGAAACAGTAGGTCACTGAGTTCTTGGGGTAGTTCTTAAGGATAAAACCTGGAGCTCCTATTTGGAGGATGGGTGCTGGCCACTTCTGTCATTGCTTTTCTTCAACCTACTGATAGACTTCACTGTGACCAGAGAGTAAATTTAGTCCCAGGTCTGTGTCAGGAGATTCTGTGAAATTTTGTGCTATGTTAAATTTGAGTTCCAATATTGCACATAATTTTTTTAAAGATTTTATTTATTTATTTATTTATTTATTTATTTATTTATTTATTTATTT